>NC_092858.1:113512224-113630920 GCF_032062135.1 Pyxicephalus adspersus
AAGCAGCACATACTGACTGTTTATCCTTTTTGTGACCTGGTGTTTCTGCCATTAATAAACTCCCTTTACTAAGGTGATAATGCTTACTTACCATACTGTTGCAAGACAACAAAAATAGAACAGCGCTAATAAAATCCCCCTCTTTTACAAATCATAAGTTCTCTTTGGAGTGTAATATTTAGAGATAACAGTAAACGATATTACTGCGGGCAGTCTTTTAAGCTAGTCCTCTATATGTTTTATGGATATTCAGTTGTAGTTTAGGTCTGTAATGTTGCCTGAATGTACATAGTATATTATGTATTTTTTTAGCTTGAACAGGAATTGTTGATCTATGATATACAGTGCATTTCCTCAGAACAAGCCCTGGAAAAGTATTGAAATTCCTTTGAATATAAACTTACATATATATAAATTAATTATATTTATATATTCAGTATGCATTCTTTTAGATAAAGGTCAGCACTTACAAATCCTATGAATCATCAGAATCACAAAAATCTCCTGGTTTGCTCTAAGTTTTGGAGCACTGTAAATCATTCTTTTAGGCATCTAGGCCAAACGTACATTCAGAATAGCCTGATATTATATAGTAAATTATTCCAAATTACATATAGCTGTTATCAGCTTGTTTGGTATCATCTCTGAAATGTATGGAAACAATAGCTTCAAATGAGTTGGACTTGGGAAGAAATGAGAGTAAGTAAAACACAACATGTTATGATGAGACTAGTTAAAACCCAAAAAGCCCCTCAGGTCAAATCACAGTGGAGCATTCTTGAAAGAGAAGGCATCTACTTCTACTTCTAGATGTCTCATGTTCATTACTCAAAAGTGAGGGGTTTAACCCTTATCACTAATAAGTGCTAAAACATGCAGTCCTGGAAATGTATTGGGTTTAGGGGCACATGACTTTTCCCACTATGCACAAAGTGGGAGACATGAAATTAGGACAAAGAGCACTACTGTAGGGGTGCATTGGGGTGCTATTCAAAGCTGTGCATTACTGTTTACACAATGGGGCCTGACAATGTGTAGACCATGTAATATAGTGTGTGTGGTCTTACATTACAAATATATTTTTTTATCTTCATTTTTTCTTCCTAGAAATTTGAAAAAAACATTTGCTATGGGAGTCCAAGAAGAATCAAATGATAGCGAATTGGATTATATTGTCGAACCAGGTGACTATACAGATTATAGATATGTGAACCAAATCTTTAAAATGTGAATAAGTGTATAATTTATGTATTTGTTTCAGAAACAAAATGCAATAGCTGCAATATCTGTATACCTTGTTTATTATGAGGCGTTATTGTTTATAGCATAAGGACTGTTACTACCCTTGTTCTATATATAGAATATATATATATATATATATATATATATATATAATTTAATGTATGTATGTAACTAAGATTATTTATTTACTATTGTCAGACATTACTATCATTACTGAGCCATACACCAAATGGAGATCAAATTAGAATATCCTCTGGTAAAAATGACAAAATTAAAGGCCAGTTCAAACTAGTTGGCTAGACTAGATAAATAAAAAAAAAAAACTTTGAAAAAAGTAAACCAAAGGAATTCTATAGGGCAGATTTTTTGTTAATGAGAATTTGCACTAGTATATGTATCACAATCATCACAATCTGCAAGCAGCATTGGACAGTTCAAGAAATTAGTTCCCAAGATCTTAGGGAATTATATCATCGTACCTCACAGTTAGATGGGAGGCTGCATGATACCACCACTGTTGTAGAGGGGCATGAGGAGGAAATAGATGCCTTGAAGTCAGATACAGGCCTTACATTACAAAATAGAGGATATGGATAACAGGGCACGCCGGGTGAACCTTAGGATTCGGGCTCCCAGAATCCATATTTACCTTACATCTACCGTCACTGCATTACTACAAGAGCTTACTCCTGAATTTCCGATTGAAAGGTTGGAGTTTGATCATATCTATAGGGCCTTACTAAGCACCAGCCTTATGGTCCGCCTCGAGACATTGTGGTTGCATTTCACTACTATGAAACCAAAGAGCGTCTGATGGGGGTGGCATGCGAAACGGTTCCCCTTAGATTTCAAGGTAATGACTACCAAATATTTGCAGATCTGGCCCCTGCACTATCCAGAAACAGCGGGCGTTGAAACCATGGCTGCAAGTGCTTCAATATCATAATAAATATGGATGGGTTCCCCTTTAAGCTATCCTTTCTCCACTAGGAGATCACCTACATTCTCGCCACACCTGAAGAAGCTGAAAAGTGCTTCTAAGACCTGGGCCTTATTATGCATAATGGACCTCTGTCTCCCGCAGCAGCTGAGGGTTCGCCAACCCAACAGAATTCAATGCTACCACAACGTGATCGTTCCCGACGACAAGGTCAGGAAAGACCTCAGCATCCTGAGAGTGCAACCCTATCTTGATTCCGGGAATGTGATGAACCTGATACTGTTTGTCTAGTTATAGTTTTAGCCTCTGGACCAAACAATGACATTTACCGTCCTAGGTTTCTATGTGCAGGGACTGAACTCTCCTGCTAAGAATGAAGGCCTTTAAAACCTTCCACTCGCAACATGCAGATATTATCTGTCTCCAGGAGACATACTTTTCAGCTTCTTCACATCCAAGATACTTTGGTCAGCATTACCCTCATATTTACGGCTAATGGCTCTACTAAGCAGAGGGTTGTTTTGATTGGTTTCAAGCGTTCTCCTCCTCTTACATGTGACAAGAAACTTAAGGACCCAGAGGGTCGTTAGGCTATGTACACACGTGCAATAATTGTCATTGAAAAGGATCTTTCACAATCCTTTCCAACGACTAAAGACTGCACGATGCATTAACGAGTGCTGTACATATAGAACCGTTCTGCTCTATGGAGAGGGGAGGGGGAGAATGACAGATCAGCACCCTGCTGCGCTCTTTCCCCCTTTACTTCCATTAAGATCGTTCGTCGTCTATCATCTGTGGATCCGCCAGGATAGTCGTTTGGACAATGGACGACAAGCGCTGTACACACACCAGATTCTCGTCCGAAATCGGCCCTGAGTCGAATATCGGACCAGAGCCGTTGCACGTGTGTACGTAGCCTTAATATTAGTAAGACAACTTTGTGATGTATTGTTATCAGAATTACAATCATGTCAACAGGGATTTCTACTATATGGGGACTCAAATTTAATGATTCCCCATGCCCTAGACAGGAAACCTGCTTTGCAATCACCAAAGCCCCCGGTGAGTGTGACTGCTTCTGAAATTGCTTCAACGACATAACCTTGTTGCTGGCGTGAGGTGCATCCTTTGCACTAGGATTACACACACTTCTCCCATCCGCATAATGTATGAACTAGGATCCACCATGTTTTTTTTCATCCCTACTCTTGACGCAAGTGCTTGATTGTAAAATTACTCCGATCACCTGGTCGGTTCATGGCGCCATAGTGTGCTCCCTCTCCTCATTTCATGTTAAACCCAGGACTAGCAGATGGTCCCTGAATGATTCCCTCTTGGGTGACCCAGAGGTAGCTGCCCTCTTACAACAGCAAATACATAAATATTTTATTAATAATGTAAATGCTAAAGTGGGGGTGGGCACTTTATGGAATCACAGTATAAATCCCTGGTAGATCAAGTTAAACTCTTCTTATCTATGGCATTTAAACAGCAAATAGAGAAAACTCGCCTGGAATTGGAACTATGTCTCAATAATCAGGCCAAGAAGCAAATTCGCTGGGTTAATAATAAATTTTACTTTAAGGGGGACAGAGCCAATACCCTTCTAGTTAACAGACTGCATCATCAAGCTAAAATGCACAAGCTTTACCATTTCAATATTCCCAATCACGGCCCCACTAGCCGCCCACTTAAAATTTTGAAGGAATTCTAGAAATGCCTCCACTCTTTGTATGCAGACTAAGATATGTTACCGTGTAGTAAAAAAGGCATTTTGTTTTATCTGTTTCTCTCCCTAGCATGCCTGAACACTTGTGCACCACCCTGGAAAACATTTCTCCAGAAGAAATATTAGAAGTTATACTTACTTTAAAGTCCAATAAACGCCCAGGCCCTGAAGGCTTCACAGAAACATATATTACAAAAAATTTGGTTCTTTGTTAACACCTCATTTATCCAATCTGTTTAATCATCTCCTCTGGGGGGGATGGCTTTGGGTCAGACACACTCACCGCTAGCATCTGCGTGCTGCCTAAACCCAACACTGATCATACCACTTGGGCAAACTATGAACCCATTTCCTTGCTGAATCTGTATGTTAAAGTCCTTGCGCCAATTATGGGGTGCCGTTTCAACTCTGGGATTCTGTCTTATTGGTAAAAATCAGGTGAGGCTTATGCCACAGCGACAAGCAGGGGACAATGTTAGATGCATCCTACATCTCATACAGCAGTCTTGCAAATGTGGGATATCTGCAATGTTGCTTTCTCCTGATATTAGAAAAGCCTTTGAATCTGTTACTTGGGTTTATTTTCAAGAACTTTTACATGTTTGGGGATTTGGTCTGAATTTTTGCCAATGGGTAAAAGCTCTATATACCAAGCCGAGAGCCTTCGTACAAAACGCAGGCTTCCAGTCGGACTACTTCCTGATCCAACGAGACATCAGATAGGGATGTCCCCTGTCGCCTTTGTTATTCGCCTTAGCTATGGATCCTCTGGCCATCTCAATACGTGACTGTCCTGATATATTGGGCATCAAGCTGGTGGGGTACCATTACAAGATATCCTTGTTTGCAGATAACATATTATTGTTTATTTCTAATCCGGTGATCTCTCTGACGAATTTGTCTAAAATTTTGGGCACGTTCTCGCAGGTATCTGGTCTCACAGTGAAGCATGATAAATCAAGGTGCTAAATATATTCCTGTCTGAACGCAATAAAACCTTGGTGCAATCCACCTTCCCTTATTATTGGGAAACACGATGTTTGACTTAGGTATCCAGCTCACGGCTGCAAATTCAGAAACTTTATACAAAGCACTTTAAAGTACACAAAATACACCCTGAGCTTAACTCTCTAAGAGCAGGTATGTGCTGGAGATACCCTGGGTAAACGTGTACTGTCATTGGTTTACAAATCCATACTCCTCGTATGTCTCCCGTAAGTCGTATATCTCACCCTTCAGAATATCCCTAAACACCAATTTAGACTCATAACATTCATATTCATGGCCGCGCGGCAGACACTAGTGAAAAAATGGTGGTCTGGTAATGTTGTCATGGTGGAAGGTAATGTGGTACCTGGTAATGAAAATATGATTGCCCCACTTCTGGAAGACATGGGACCCGTGGATTGAGAACTATCTACCAGGAGCCTTTGATCTCTCTCTACTTGCTCTGTAACCCTACTTTCTTGGGTCCTTCCTCTCCACCTCCGAAATCTGGCCTTTTATTTCCCTCCCTTTCCCTTCTTTTTTCCCTGTCCTCCTGTGTCTGTCTTGTCCTGGCATGTTTAATGGCTTATTTATAATGTTGTTTTATGTATGTGTATGTATGTGTCTGTAATGGGTCTCATTATTGTGCCATCCAGGGCTGGCTCTTTACTCTGCAATGGACTAAAATCCTAATGGCACTTGTTAGCCCACAGAGACTTTCTTAAGTTATATTGAGCAGTGAGATGTCCAGATGATCCTATACTATGTTTTTTCTTCTTTTTATGTTATACGCCATTGTGTAGTGTTTTACATCTTGCTTAACTTTATCCCCTTGTTTATTTGTTGTTACTATTTGGAAAATCGT
This sequence comes from Pyxicephalus adspersus, assembly GCF_032062135.1. Classification (NCBI taxonomy): domain Eukaryota; kingdom Metazoa; phylum Chordata; class Amphibia; order Anura; family Pyxicephalidae; genus Pyxicephalus; species Pyxicephalus adspersus. Next base: position 113,517,991 of record NC_092858.1, read on the forward strand.
TCTCAATAAAAACCTATTGAAACAAACAAAAAAAAAAGAATAAAACTAAATATTTGTGAATATTAATACTTTATTACCCATTTTTTTCAATGTATTATTTAGTTTTCATTTTTGCTTCAGACTAATTGCTTTATTATTTATTTTACACAACCTGTTAATCACATAATTTTGGTGTTTGTCTTATTTGTTTTTTAGTTACTAGCTCCCTGTCTCCTTCATGTAAAGAGCTAACACAAGCAATGCGCATTCAGCAAAGTTCACTGGAAAAGAAGATGCAAAGCTGCCTGGATGAGCTACGTCAGATTTGCTTGCGTGAAGCTGTAAGTCACTTATAGGTCTGCTCCCAATTATCCACTGTGATAAGCTAAAGTTATTTGATCTTAATTGATTTTTTTTTATAAAGTGACATATATAGATATACTAGCTGATTACCCGGCGTTGCCTGGGTATTTATTTATTGCAATCTTATAATTTACAGGAAAAGGAATCAAATAAAGCTATAGTGTTAAATCAAAGAAACATTTTTTTACAGGTTTTAACCCCCCTAGCGGTCTGATTCAGGGCAAATTTCAATGCAAAAAGTGGTACAATTTTTTGCATGGAAATTTAATTTACATTGTAGACCTATAATTCTTAGGCATAACTCACCGATACATTTCTAATAGGTAATATATTTATTGATAAACTTAAAAAAAAAAAAATAATGGATAATGTAATATAACTGTACAGCAGCATATATAATATATTATATTTATATAATATATGAATATTTCTTTGTATTATGTTTGTTAATTTTGTTAATTGTTAAAAGTATAAGTATAATATACAATTAAAATACAATTAAATTAACCTAAATTATTGGCATATGTTCCAATGCTTTTTAAAATGTTTTAATAAGAACATTGTGCTCATAAAACACCCTTTGTAACTTTAAGACAATCTGAAATTTTGTTCCTGGGATGTAGGTGCACCTGTGGTCAGTTTCTATTTGTTTTCAATAAAATATAGTTGTAGAAATTTTGGTGGTTGATCTGGCAGCGGAATAATGATCTTGCTTTATGGTAAATTTGCCCTTGCACCGTGAATGTGGATGGAAATCCAGGCTGTTGAACAATGGATGTGGCGCTGATTGATGTCTTTGGAAACATGTATTTTCTAATGTATAAACATTGTATTTTCTAATGTTATTAGGAAAATGCTATGAATATTTGAGGTATTTTCTGATGTGTAATTTCAATGTTTTTGTGGTGGTGTTTCCAGTTGCAGTTCCAGAGTTTGACTTTCCTTTTTTTGCAGCAAATACCTGGAGACTCAAATTTAAACTTCTTGGCTTGACAGTAACTACAAAACATTTCCATTTTTCCGATGGTAACACTTGCATGCTGCGAGTAGTCTTTATGTGGATCATAGTGGAATCCTTCCAATGCTAAGCTAAAATGTTGTGCAGGCAGTGATTATCTGGCTCTTTCTCTCATTTTGTGTACTCGAGTCTCATGCTGTTGTACTGTCCCTGAAGCTCTAGATGAAGTAGCTCTATCTCTGTTATCCTGTAGTTGGGTCTCGCGCTGTTGTACGGTCTCTGAAGCTCTAGATGTAGTAGCTCTTTCCTCCATTTCCTATACGTACACACATACATACATCCAAATATAGCTCTGACATATAGCACAGCGCTGTACAAAGATGACAGATGCACTCACATCTCAGTCATATGTATGGCAAGTTTGGTTGAAATGTCTCCATGCGTTTTTGAGTGATGGTGGAACATACACACATACATCCAGTTTTATATATATATATATATATACGAGATTAAAGGCTGGCATATTTTTAAACTACATGTAAATGAAACCGAAAATACAATTTAACAATGCTGTTAATACATTGTGTTTCTCAAAGACTTTTACAGACACTTTTTAAACAGGAGAGCTTGCAGAAACTATTGTAATACAAAGCAATTCTCTGTTGTTTTATCAGCTGTGATTTGCTGATAATAGAGGTTGAGTAGCAGTGACACAGTACAATCAGAAAAGAATATAGGATTTGACCTTAGAATCTTGTTTTAGGGTACATCTTGTACTCTCCCAAGGCTCTGAAGTGGTTATAATGAATAACAGATTTTCAAGTGTGCAGCATTGTAATGCGTTATTAAAAAAACAGGATGTAATCCATTGCTAAAATATTTTCTCATCTAATGCATGCTTTTAATTTACCGTGCCATCTATTAAATTAAAATGATACAATTACATATTTTTTTCTGATTTAATACTTTGCAACACATCCAGTGCATTTTGAAAAAATAAATATAAAGATAGACCTAGATTGTCACAGTTACATCTTTTATAGAAAAATATTTGACTTGTAAAACATGTTTCTTCTATTTTTTATTACCAGGAATTGACAGGGGTCCTGCCTAAGGATTATCCTCTTAAACCCGGTGAAACTCCACCAAAAGTTCGGCGAAGAGTTGGAGCTTTGTTTAAACTAGATGAAAGAACAATTCACTGTCAAGGAAAGGTGAGTGGACCCAAAATTTTGTGTTTTAGTACTTTGACATCCCATACTCCCAGAGCCCACTTTGTGAATATGAAATAGCAATAGAAATTAGCAATAGAAATAAAAGCACTAGGAATACAAACCGCAATAAAATATTGTTTGTAAGCATGTAATAAACACATTAATTTGAAAACATTATTATTATAGCAGCATCACTTTTAGTGATTTTAGGTTTATATTTCCTTTTTTGGGTCCAAGTACTCCCAACAGTAGCAGTGGCACAAAAGTCACCAACTGCACACTGTGTGGATTCAAATGTAAAATAAAGTAAATGTAAATGTGTTAAGGCCTGCCCCGCCAATCTTGCTGTCCCAGGCACTGCCACATCAGTGGCTATGGTAAAAAGAGCTCTAAAGCCATGGGTATGTGCTACTATTAAAAAAAAATGCTTTTTTTATAGTATTAGTTGTACTGTTAGGCACTATTACTGTATGTGACAGCCATTAGAATAGAGCTAGACCAATGGAATTACAATCCTGAGTTTTAAACTTTATTTAACTATTTTTTTTAACATCATTTCCTTTTCATAATGGTTATTCAACCCTTTGATGTACAGTATTTTTGTTTTGTACAAAATTTAGAAAGTGTGTACAATATATTAAAAAAAAATTAGAATACTATGATTTCTTTTTTAGAATAAACTAATTTTGCTTCTCATATCTTTTGGTTTTCTCAGGACCCACTTGGCTGTCTAGAAAGGGATCTGGCATTGCAGAGGCAGATAACAGAGGCTGCACGTCGTCTATACATGGAAGAGTCAGTTTCTAGACATGTTCGGCAGCAAAGGAAAGCAGCACTGAAAGCAGCAGAGCAAAAACTTAGTTTTCTAGAGAATAGATTAATCCAGGAGCAAACACATGAGAACCTACAAACAGATGGTAAGAAAAGGAAAGACACAAAAATATTTCCCCTTTACCTGAAGTACAGATTGCTATTTTCGATTGGAACGCTTAAAAACAACTTTTTTGACGTTAGGTCTGTTTATATGTTCTCTTTCAGACAATAGCAGTGTATCGGAATCCAGTTCACTTTCTGATGTTGCAATGTTAGGTGAAGGTAAATAGAAAAAAATCCAATTATTTTTAAGTCATAATCATTTTGACAACTTTAACCCTATTTTTCCATACCTTTCCCTTTGTTTTTTTCCCAAGATGACAGTCTACAAAGAGTACAGCAAGTCAACAGGCCTTTGCGACCTCAGACTTTAGAGGGATTGTATCTTCTGAGGACAGATAATGAAAATGACACGTCTCCAATACAGAACAGCCCTTGGCGAGAGTCCAGTCTAGACCTGCCCTATGACAAAAACCAAAGAAGGTCATGTAACTCCCAAAGCAGTAGCAGGTAAAAACTAATAAAGAATGATTCAAGATATGTGTCATTTTATAGTGTAATCCCACAATAAGCATATCAAACCTTTCACTCCATTTCTCCTATTTGTGTGGTATTAGTCAGTGGTTTACTCAGCAGTAAACCACAAAATAATATGCTTTTGCAAAAGAAATAAAATAAACACACACACATAGTATAATATATATAAATCATTTTGAGATATGTTATATGTCTCTATATACAGGGTGTTACAGAAATCACTATACACTTTTAATGAATCCCTAAAATGACATAAACTGATTTTTTTCATTTTTGTAGCATCAACAAAAAGGAGTTATTGCAGTTTTACTTGTTAGGCTTGCCATCACGTTCAAACGCCTTGAAGACTAGTTGTATACCTCCACACTAGTGCCTACATTTTCAACAACTTTCAGCCACTTTCTGACTCAAGCCTTTCCAACGTTTTGCAGCATCTTTTCCCTAACCTCACTGTGGGCAGTGTGGATTCTTTCCTGAAGCTGTGGCAGGTTACAGGGCTTAGTGGAATACACCTTGCTTTTGACATAGCCCCACAAAAAAAGTCACAAGGTGTAAGGTCAGGGGAGAGCGGAGCCCATTTGAGGTTACCCCTTCCAGCAGCATCTCCAGGTAATTTTTCTCTGCAACGGTGGTTACATTGCAGAAGAAAAATGGTCCAATCAGCCCAGTGCTAGACATTGCACACCAAACCACCAGCTTTGGAGAGTCTTGTTCATGCTTGGTAATTTCTGCTGGGTTTGATTTTCCCCAAGTTCCATGGTTGTGCCCGTTAACCTGACCAGAGGGATGAAAGATAGACTCGTTGCTGAACCATAGGTTTTCCAAGAGCTGAGGGTCTTTGTGTAGGAGTGATTCACACATTTCCACATGAGCATCATATTCTTCCGTTTAAAGTTTTAAAAGTTGAAGTCGCTACATGGTTTGTCAAAAAACGATCCTTTTTCGAGAAACTTGCCATGTAAATTGTATTACATGTTGGAGCAGTGTGACAGCCATAAAGCTTCTCAAACTGGCACTGAATTGCAGTTGGGGACTAAGAAACTTCTTGCCAAGTGGCAATTTTGCAACGCTGCTCCAATGTTAATTGGCAAGACATGGTTAAGGGAATAATAGGCTTACAAAAACTGCAAAGCCTAAGTTGTCCTATACTGATGGTCTTAAGTCTCTTGGAATGATACCTTGAATGAAATAAGTAAAGTGTGTAGTGACTTTTTGGACACCTTGTATAATAAATGAGTGAGGAGTCTAAGTAGTAATGTTTTTTTCTCATTAATCGGTTATGAATGAAATATTGCATATTAGTAATTTTCTTTTCAATAATTTAAAACGTTAGATTATCGTTTCCTACTTTATAGGAAAAGCATGTTGCTGAATAGCTCAAACTAAATGAGGCAATTGTGACTTGAGCTTTATCTTTTTCTTTTCTGTCATCCCTGTTAATAGCCCTATAAAGAGTTTTAGTCATCGAGGGATGGTAAGCTTCCACATCTGTCTGGTCCAGTATGATCCTTAAATGAATGTATAAACTAAAAAAAAATTGACACAGTGACACATTAAAGTGTCTCTTTATGCGTAGAGCATATGTGTACATCAAGGCAATTATTTTTTTCTTTATTCTGACATACAGCATATATTACAATTATGCTGTTAAAATATAAATCCATAAAACTAAAACATTTGATCTCTTTCCTAATGTTCTATTATTTTTGCAGGAATAGTAGCCCAGCTGTAACCCCTATATCAGAAAAGTCTTTCACAGACAGTGATAATAACCTCAACTTGGCAAAGTTATGCTTACAGGACAGCCCACAAAGAAGCAACAAAAAGCTTGTGTCCTATTCTATGAGGTAATACATATCTGTGTTTAAAATACTTTTTTTTCTTTTTTGCTTTTATAATTTTTTTAATAATACTTTCTTCTGCAGAGTTCAGAGTGTCCAAGGAGATGGTGATATTCGAGGTCGAACAACGTGTCGAAGAGCAACAAGTTTCAACAACTCGCAGAATAACAGTTTAAGTACTCTTTCATTGTTAAATCCAGTTTACATTTCCTCCAATCCACTGTATACATCAAACTCCTCGGAATCATTGTCAGATTCATCTAACCTTCAACCCTCCTACAATTTAGCATACTGTCCTTTGACACCAAAAGGTAACATTCTTTTGGTTTCACGTACCCCATCTGTAAGGGACCATAATGTCATGCATGGGCCTTCAAAGTCTGAAGTTACTGAAGAGTTAAGATGCTGGCATGCCAGAGCACGAATGAGAGGAGCCGATGCAATAAGACCAAGATCTTTAGACAGAAAAGGTGCTGTAAAGATTCGCAGAGGAGTATCTTGGAGTCAAGCTGGAATCTCACAAAGAATGCAGGTAATTACATGGTAATTTTCTAGCATTAGTTAAATATTTATATACCGTTATGACTACCTTGTTTTTTCACATATAAACGATAATCGGCTTTTTTACAAGCTTGTGATATTAGAAAAGACTAGTGATAGAATTTCATTTTCATAATTCCATCAATCTGTTCTTGTGTACACAGATGGTGCCTGTGCATGTGCTACGGAGAACAGCAGAGGGGGCCCCGTTGCAGTGGTACGATCCTGAGGAGGCACAGATTATAAGTCAAGTCTAGAAAATCAGGAACTACAAAGAGTAATTTAACCATGTGGCTAAAAGTACCGGGTTTCTCATTGTCCTGGCTTTTGTATATTTGTATTTCTTTTTCTGTCTCCCTATTTTCAACCCTCTTCTTTTGGATGTAGGTCTCTTTGCTGGACAGAGATTTGTTTTTACTTTACTTTTTTTTTATTTACTTTTTTTAACTTTAATTTCACTTTGATTTTTTAAAACCAGAGTTTACATTACATTGCAGAGCAGTGTTACAAATATAAAAACATCATGGTATGTTTAAATTGCACAGAATAAACATTAAGCTGCTGAAAAATGAATTGTTTTATGAACAAGATTTGTATTATGTTAAATATTTTATATATGTTGTATTCTTATTTAATGAAAATAAAACTATAAAGAAAGGCTGGATGAAATGAAAAGTAGATTGCATGATGACACATAGATATTTTCACTGATGTAGGTGTGCATAAAGCTTTAGAAAAATATAGAACTGTGTAAAGTAAGCAGCAAATTAGTAAAGTCCCAAACTGGTAAAAGTCACTTATCATAGGGTTTGTAGCTTTTACTGAAGGGGTACTTCCCACTGTAGTTCCAGAGTTACCTTACATGAGCCCTTGCATCCACTCAGGTAACTCACCTTCCTCTCTCCAAGAGCTACTTGGAAATAAAAGTTCCATCCTCCACTCCTAGACTACCAGGTCCTCTTCTGTAGGGGTTTCTTCCCTGCATATATTCTGGGGTAGAATGAAAAGGCTCACCAAGCCTTTGCATTTATTGATCCCCAGGACCCTAAAACGGTTTGTAACTTTTTAAACCTGCATCCACTGGTTGCTGTGCTATTCTGGGCTCATTTTCCAGTACCTTTCCCTTCTGTCTAAGGCAGGGGTCTGCAACCTGCGGCTCCGGAGCCGCATGCGGCTCTTCAGCCTCCTTGTTGTGGCTCCCTTCGGCTGCTGCGGGGAGATCTCTGATGGGGGATCCCCTTCCTCCCAAGACACTGCGGAGGAGGGGGATTCCCTCTCCGGTGTTCTAATGAAAAAAATCTACCAGTGAAATAAATCTACCACGGGGCGTGTACAAATGGGTGTGTACAATGACATCCCCCTCCTTTGAACCCCAATTCCTCTGGAATGGGCAGATGTACAAAACCAAAAATGTAGGTGCAAGTGGGGGACACCTGTGACTAACACCCCCTAAAATTTAATTGTTAGGCTATCATCAGAACATAAAGAACTCTGCCCATCAAAAAAATCTACCGTTACACATTGCTGGAGGCACCTGAACCCCAATTTCTCTGGAACAGGAAGGGGGTACAGGTGAACAAAATTAGAGGTGCAAGTGGGGGACACCTGTGGCTAACACCTCCTAAAAACTCCACCCATCAAAAAACCCCTACCCTGTTACACATTGTTGGAGGCTTCTAGCACCTAAACCCCAATGTATCTGGAAATGGGGGTACAGGTGAACAAAATTTGAGGTGCAAGTACGGGACACCTGTGGCTAACACCTAAAAATTCATAAAAACTCTGCCTATCAAAAAAATCTACCCTGTTACACATTGCTGGAAGCATCTAGCATCTGAACCCCAATTTCTCTGGAACGGGGGGCAGGCGGTACAGGTGACCAAAATAGAGGTGCAAGTGGGGGACACTTATGGCTAACACCACCTACAATTGAATCGCTAAGGCATCGTCAGAAAATAAAGAACTCTGCCCATCAAAATAATCTACCCTGTTACACATTGCTGGAGGCTTCTAGCACCTGAACCCCAATTACTCAAGATTGGGGGGTACAGGTGAACAAAATTAAAGCTGCAAATGGGGACACCTGTGGCTAACACCCCTTAAAATTTCATCGCTAAGGCATCGTCAGAACATAAAGAACTCTGCCCATCAAAAAAAATCTACCCTGTTACGTTAGAAGCCTCCAGCTAATGTAACAGGATGATATGTTAGAAGCTGGAGGCTTCTAGGGGCATAGTTCAGTGTTTAATTTATTTCAAAGTAGGCCTACACATGCACACTTGTTGTAACAGGTAAAATTAAAAAAAATATTAAAACTTTTAAAAGTTTATAAACTGTGTTATGTTTTGTGGCTCCAGAGTATTTTTCTTTAGTGGAAGAGGAGGCAAAATGGCTCTTTTGATAGTAAAGGTTGCTGACCCCCTGGTCTAAGGGGATCAGAAGAAACTGGCAGCAAAACAAGAACATGATACACATGATACAAATCTTGCTATCCCCTACACTTTAAATACAATATCATGAACTGAATTGTGCCTGTGGCATCTGCCTGGAAAACATACCTGTAGAATCTGTAATTGCTTGGAGGTCAGCTCTCAACACATCAAAATTCATGGTTGTAAATATAACCTGTTGTGAAACAAGGCATGACAGGAGCTTAATTTACAAACCCCTAAACCAGAAGGCAGTTCTGTCCTAGAACAGGTATGCAGAGCAGGAAAGTCAGAAGGTCTCTGCATACTTGGAGTAAAAGGGTCCAGTGGGATAAGCCAGATGAGTATAATTTGTCATAGTTAGCAATGACAGTCCCCATGTTTCTTTAAGGGTTAGTAAGAGTGGGGCCTAAATTAGAGCTTTCAATGCTGGAAGCCCTCCACCAAAAGGAATTAACATTATTCTCCATGATAAATAAACTCATGAATAAACTCTTACCTTAAGAGGCGTAACTGATTCCTTGGTTGAAGTGCCTAAATTCTGTACCCACAACCAATGGTGGTGTCCGCTTTACCATGCTAATGTGATGGCTACAGCAATTTTCAATCTTTTAAAACAGTGGTTCCCAACCTTTTGGACGTCATGGACCACTTAATTTACGGACTCCAGACCGTACATGCCCGGGAAACTGTGCCACTCCAAGGGGAAGAAACGTCCCCCAAAGTGATGTCATGATGCCCTCGATAGGAGAGTGGGTTGTGTCCAGAGACACAACTTGCCCACTGCCCTGAGCCTGCGATGTATGCCGGAAATATAGTATGTGGCTCTGCTCAGTGTGCTTCCCCCAAACAGGGTCCTTCTCCTGACCCCACTGGGGGGTGCACCAGCCAGAGCCGCAGACCACCAAAATTTTCTTGCTGACCACGTGTTGGGCACCACAGTTTTAGAATATAAAGCTTTAAGTGAATTAAAACTTGTATTCCTGGCATTAAATGATTTGTGGTGACACCACACTGGCTGGAATTCCCAGTTACTGTCCTGTATTGTCATGTTGTCACATGTTCTTAAGGAGAGACTACATGAGGCCTGTTTGAAATAATATTGGATTTAGTTTTATGATTCTGTCCTTTAACAAACTAAATGATATCCAGTACTAGCCACATCTAGTTTTACATAGAACATAATTTATTTTGTTAAGCCAAAAAAAAGAAAAGCATTTAACAAACAGCATGTGGAGTAGCGAATCCCAAACTCTCCATGTAAACTGCTAGAAAGTTTATTACAGCTGTTTTAACTGATAGATTTGTCACATACACACAGCATTTTTTTTTTACAACCTGTAAAAGCAATGTAGTGACTTCTACATAGGACAATCATGTCCTTTTTTAAGAAGGAAACAAGACCTAGAATAGTTCTTACATACATTTAACCAATTAAAGTATGTAAAGACAATGCATTTCAAGCAATGATATTGTTTTCCTGTCCACTTGGATTCTAATCTATTTAGCAAACTACTAAACCCTTTCCATGCATTTTCCCAAAGTAAACCTTTTTAAAAGTTGTATGTTGCCTCCCAAGTATTCAGGGAAGGGCTCCTGTCCCATTCCCAGTTCAGTATTAGTTTAATGTGGAGATCTGTTTTTTTTGAGGGGGGAATTACACCAACAAATGAAGCAATGAATGGCTATCCTTTTTTTATTTCAACATAAAAATCTAAAGAATATTTATTTCCTAAACTTCTAAAACAAGGAGTACTTTAGCTATAGGTAACTGAATGTGAATTCTAAAAAGTACAGACCGAAACACTCCTATGTATCAACACAAGGTCTAAAACTGTAATCCTGAGTTTGACAATACAAAATTATGATTTAATCACTTTCCATATGTAGCTGTTCTATATGATCAACATGTTGTCAGAGTAGAGAGCAGTAAAAGGGTCTGTGGAGCTTCTCCCATCATCCTTTTGGACAGCTTTGGAAAGAAACTAGCTCCAATTTATGCCCACAGACAAAACACCCCAGAACAACACAACAAATGTAATTCAATGAGGGTTAAACTTTAATGTATCTAAAGCATACCATCTTCAATATGGTTTCTAGCAAACATCAATTTTCTTATGTGTCAGACGTAAAGTGGACCTATCACCACAGTTCTTACTATATATAGAGGTGTAGCTACTCTTTTTATATAAAGTAAAAATGTGTGTTTACATGGGCAGTGAGAGATTTTTTCTTAACTATAGCAGGCTACTTTTTGCACCTGTGCAGTGTGAGATTGGGAGATGTAAAAAGATAGAGATGCCTGGTCAGCAAAAATAGATTGTTTGTGGGAGGACTCTAGAATCCGAATACCTGCAAAAGGGATATTATACCACCTCATGCTCTTTTTTGCAACGTGCTCCATGGCCAATCAGGATCTTCCGCATGAAAGGTTTGTGTGCTGCCCAGACTGCTGGGTGCACATCTGGAGTAGAATTATGCTCAAATAAGATTTTTAATTGTGCAGTTAGATCTTTTATTATCACATGGCCCTGAAGCAGGCTCTCATAAGACTGTCAAAATTTGTCGCCTCTAGGGGATACATATACTTGAACTGTAAAGTGAATGGGTGCATGTTGAGAAAGGGTGAAGTTTCCAATGCCAGATTGGGTTCAAAAGGGTAAATCTGTATGCCTCATCAAAAAAAAAGTCTTTATAAAATACTTGTGAACAAGAGAGTAGAAACCTTTGAAGGTCTCTAACCTTGTGGGATAGAGACATGACATACTGGTGTTTGGAAGTCATTAGGCGGGCCTAGCAATACATTGAAATCTCCTCCTAAGACACAAATTCCCTCTAGGAATAATGATAGGTGTCAAAGTGCTGTCTCCAAAAATTAAAGTTGGGGATGATTAGGGGCATAAACTTTTGCATATGTAACTAAAATAAAACCAATGACTCGCTCTTGACTTTCAGAAAAATCATTCTACCATCAGCATCCTAATTTGTCAGTTGTGCCAGCTGTGTTTAGAGAGTACAACATTCACTCCCCTGGGTCTGGCATCAGATGTGGACCCATGATATGCCCAGTTATAGTATCAGTCTGTGAGTTTGGATAACTTACTTTTCTTAAAGTTTGTTTCTTGTAGAAAGGCAATATGTACCTTTTTTAGTTTAAATCACACAGAAGATCAGTTCACTTTTAGGAATATTTAGCCTCTTGAGTATATTAAAATAGGCCATGAGAGAAGAATAAATCAATATATCAATAAAATAAGGGTAGAGATAAGGGAAAAAGAGCAGGTGGTGCAGAAGCAAAAACTGAATTCCCTAAAATTGGGAGAGGAAGGACTACGCAAAGAGAAAAGAATCAGAAAAGGAAGAATATAAAACTTGTAATATTAAATGTCTAATGTAAGGAATTCCTTTAATTCCCACCAAGCAATAGGACCTACCTACTTGGAGGAGTTAGTTAGCAATGGCTAGGGTAAGGAGGCATCATCAGTAAATGCGAGTAAGCAAGTGGTAGCAAACTGTAAGGCATTCAGTAGTATCCGGATGGAAAAAAGGTTCAATCGTTATCCAAGAAGTGGAGCATTAGTTTGTCACACTAAGTAGGGATTGTTACACCCAGTACAGACTGTTCTTAGGCTTTCACAGATCAAATGGTGCCATCAAAATCAAATGGGCCTTCGAGCCATGCTTTTCACATAATTGTTACAGCAAAAACAGTGAACTCTACAGATCACATCAGTGGGCATAGCAGAGGACTGTGACATGGAGTCAGGGACCCTATGTACTTAATCTCCAGTGCTGTTGTCAGGGGTTTATCTAATAGGATATTGAAGATAGCAGTGATGGTGGCTTTCAGATCTGAAGATGAGGTAGCCTCTGGCTGACCTCCAACCCTGATATTTCTGCAATTGTGGCAGAGGCAACCTTGGGTAGTTTCCTGGGCAAGCTCCAAGTTTTAAAGAGTTGTATGAACTTGTAGTAAGAAATCCTTGCAGAGGATTCAGCAAGAGTGCTGCATCTGCCTGGCTTAGTGAGGGGGAGGCAAGTGAGGAAAGGTGTGACAACAGCTCAACTAAAACAGCAGGGTCAGGGACAGAGCTGCAGGGGGTTGCATACTCGCCTGCCATTGATAGGCAGCAGCCTCTACTTGACTTAATTTATTGGTGTGTTTTTTTATATTTTGGAAGTCATTGAAGTCCCTTTCACAACAGTGTCAACTATGAAAGGGCTACTTAACACATCTTGAAGGAGCAAGTTTTTTTTCTGAAAGCAAAGGAGTAAAAGGGGGACTTTCAAGGCAAAGTATACATCAGTTTCCAATAATTACCAATTCACATATTAAAAAAAAAAAGTTTAATACAAATCCTTAAAACCAAATCAGATGTGTAACATATATGCTTTTTAAGCTAACAATGTGCATCTAATGACATAACCACCAAAAAACCTCTACGCATTTCGTGGAACTCACCCACTTTTTCAGGAGGACATAATCTCAATAATGATCATGCACGCATCAGGGATCCACATAGCAGCTCAGGGAATACTCAGTGTGACTTTGGCTGGGGATTGTAGAGTCATAGAAACAGGAACACATTGTGGATTTGTGTTAGAAGTCTCTAATATTGGCAAATAGGCACTGGTTGGCTGAATAACAGCAGACGTTGTTCCAGAATCCAACTCAAACAACTTTTGTCATTATTGAGATTATAAGAAAAGACTGGCCTGGTGAAACTTTTAAGGTCCCTAGGTGCAATTTGAGCATCACCTGTTGCCCCACCTCGTTCTGCCTGCAACCTTTTGACATCTGAGGGGAGTTCACAAAATAATTGAACCATGTCCTCTTGAAGAAGTGGACGAGTTCCACAAAACGCGTAGAGGTTTTTGGTGGTTATGTCATTAGATGCACATTGTTGGATTAAAAAAGCATATATGTTACACATCTGTTTTGTTTTTAAGGATTTGTATTAAAGTTATAAATTTGAATATGTGAATTGGTAATTATTGGAAACTGATGTATATTTTGCCTTGAAAGTCTCCCTTTTACTCCTTTGCTTTCAGAAAATAAATTATATTGGGATGTGGCAAGTAGATTTTTACCTTTGTTAGGATGTTCCAACCCCCCCTTTTTCTTTTGTATGCGATTTGAAGGAGCATGTGCCTTCAGGCAGCACACTTCAAATCATATCATTCCCCACAGTGCATTAGGGTGTCATTCAGAATGTATTGCACTGAATGTTCTTAGCTGTGTTACTACAATGTAGAAGTTTTAGTATGCCATAAAGAAACTTAACAGGAAACCAAAAATGGGTGTTACTACCAACTTCTGCAAAAAAAAAAAATGATTGCCTGGTGTCACTGCTAAGCCAGAATCTGAAAGCTTTTTGATTCAATTGCCTACTATAATACCTATATACCACCCAGGGTTTCTGACTTTTCTTAGACTTCTCTAGCAGCATACAGTCTTGAACTCCGAGCTCTCCATGCAAGTAGAATTTTCACAGGGAGGTCAGAAAGGGCTGCCTATGTTTTTCTCGCACTACATGTATACATGAAATACTGGAATTGTCTAAACACAAAAAAGCAGAAAATGTATTGCAGTAAAAAAAATAATGAACTAAGCATGAATTAAATTAGTAATAGGCTACACAATACTGTTAATCTAAAAAAGTACTTTATTATGTGTAAAAATGCGCATACATTTTAAATAAAACCTAATGTATGTAGATCTGCTTTAATATCTTTAATAAAATACAAAAAATACTGATCAGCTATGTGGAACCATAGATTTAAATGCTAAACATTCTTGGTGATACTTGGAGGAAACAAAATCAGAATCCCAATGCTGTCTAATTATAGCTGTAAAATGAAGAAAAAAAAAGGTAATTAAATCAGAAGATATGAATCTTTAATTCAATATAACCATAGAATATACAGTACTTGCTCATAGAATCTGGGTAAATATTAGTCTGAAATGACAAGCAATGGATCCCATCACAGTGCCATGGAAAGTGCCACTGAGTTCACTACCCATCTCATGTTCATAGCAAATAACAAGCAAACAAAACCCCCTAATCTATATAAAAAACATTAAAATGACGTTGGTTAGCTACTGCTTACTCTCCTTGCATATTATCTTAGCTACATACAAAGCTGAATACCTTTGTAAACTCATCCAAAATGGTCATGTAATGACTAAAGCTCACCATACAAATGACAATTTCACTGTACAATCAGCTTTAGATATAACTATAGGTGGACCTACCAAAAATACCCGATCAATCTTTTAGTGTGGCTGGCCTTTGCAGTACATATGTGTTTTTGGATAAATAGGAGATTGTGTAGATTGACTGTAATATGTATGTCAGTGCGTAGGTCAGTTTGGGATGGCAACTACATTGGTTGCATTTGTCCTGTCCTTACGGCACCACAACCTCATGGGACATTATAAAACGGATTCAAATGACTTGAATATAGAATGCATTTCAACCCAATTGCAAATCATTGTAATGAAGCCAGTAGAAGTCGTTGTATGGTAAACCTCACTAAGAAGCAACATGTTGTAAGATTCATGTTCTAAGATACCACTTGGCAATGCCTACAAATCTATTTGTACACACTTCTGGTACGCATACATGTGCCTTGTGATGTGATCGATTTACCTCTCCTCTAAACTGGGCTTTCAAGTTTGTATGATTAGGCAGGTCACTATTGCAGAAAGTGATCTTCACCCCGCCACCTGAGCCTATTTCTCTTGTATTTCCCTAGTATTTGTGCGGGGTTATGCAGGGGTTACTTAGAATCTGGAATCCACTTAAAACAGACCTCTTAGTGGTGCTGGCTATGTCAGTTTGCATCAATGAAAAATTAAACATTTATTATATGTATGGAAGAGCCACCTTGTGTATGGCAAATTGCAATGCCATCCACTCCTGACCTCAGGTCTACCACCACAAAAATCCAGCATTGTCATTACCTTCTGTGGAGTGCATTGTCCCCAACCCCATCTGTGGAGCGTTTTGTCCCCTGATCTGGGTTGTCCCCCCCACATTCTGATCCAGGTTGTCCCCCTCCACATTATGTGGAGCGTGTTGGTCTCCCCCCCACATCCTGTGGAGCGCGTTGGTCTCCCCCCCCACATCCTCTGGATATTTTTGTGCTTTTGTTATGTTTTGTAGATGATTGAATTATGTTGAAACTAGTTGTACTCTTCTTATCAGTGAACCAACGTCTGCTCCCCCTTTTGCCTTGAAACTCTCCTTTTCCTCCCTTCGGCCATTTATCTGTTCCCTTGACAAAAATATATTGTTCTAAGAGAACCACAGGGACATTTGTCATGTCTGCTAATTGTCTGTAGTCATGTGATTATGCACTGATCATGCCTTTGAACTGGTATATAAGCTGTGAACAAACAATAAAGTTTTGAGAGTGATCAAACTACACATTGAGTTGCGTGTGATACGTTCTCTCCCAGCTCTGTAAACAAAAGTCATCAGAAAGAGGGACAACTGATCGGGGATCAGAGTAGGAGATTGCCTTACCACTCCATCCCCTCCTGTACCCCAATATGACTTCACAACAATAGGAGTGCACCCCATCACCTGTCTCATCCCCCCCTGTACCCCAATATCACCTCACTACAATAGGAGTGCACCCATCACCTGACTCTCCCCCTTCTGTACCCCCATATCACTTCTTAAGAATAGGCGTGCCCCCCATCTCCTGTCTCACCCCCTCCTGTACCCCATATTACCCTGCAATAACACCAGTATACAAAACACCTGTCCTTGCTTTTCCCCATCCTTCCATATCCCCCTGGAACAATACCTTTTCACCCCATCACCTGTCTGACACCTCCTTCACCTCCATTTCTTCCTACAATAATAGCAATGCATTCCAATCAACTAACATTCCCTGAACCCCCTGTATAACTATCAGTGCGCCCTATAATAAAGGTATGACACTCCAGAATTAAACGACAGTTTATAATATATAAATCACACAGAAACATACCTCTATTATGTGTGATTTATATATTATATATTATGTGTGCGGAGACTGATAATCCATTTTCCCTGCCTTTCAGATGCAGTTTCCCGGGATTCAAGTTTGATCAGCGAAGCCCCGCCCACTTCCTGTCCTCTGCACAACGTCACTTCCAGGTCCTTTTACTGGATAGGAACTAGCCGCCACCGTTGTAAGCTGTGTGAACGAGACATAATTGAAGTGTCCGGGCTGGAGCTCAGGTATGGCAGGCAGTAATGCAATCTCTGCCGGTGTTTAACTTCCGTTTGCTTGGGTAGCTGTCATCTCTTTACATTTGGTTGTTGAGTGAATGACAGCTGTCTGCTCAATTGTTGGAAGTGACAGTACATATGCACGTTAGGTTTATATAAATTCAATATCGAAGGAATCATGATCCTATTTATTAAAGGAAAGCTTGCATTCAGCTGTATAGAGCTGGACATATATACATTGCAATGGTATACCAATGCTGGTGGAATCTTGTATTGACACTGACATGTGCTGCAGCACTGTGATCGGACAGATGCTGGCAGGACCAGTCTAATCAGCTGGGATTATTGCACATTTCAACACTTTAATGAATCATATCAGGCAGGCTTATGTCTCCAATGTGCATTCAGAATCATCTGGTTTAAATGTATGGTCATCGAATGACAAATATTCCTCCCCACAGTTAGGATGTGTTTTTAAGTATCCATGTGGCCAATCAACAGGCATCTCCCAGTGAACATTTCATTCTTTATATACGAATTATAAATACTATTATAACCACAGGACGCGTTCATTTTGCATTGACTTGGCATTCTCCAATACTTGGGTAAACATTTCATAGGTTGCTAGTTGCAAGCTGTTCAGGCTTGTCAAATGATGAAAAAAGATGACAGCCTGATTAAAGAACGGCTCCAGCTAGTAAAATAAAATACAAAGAATAGTTTCGGCATATAAAGTTATTACCTCAGTTGCAACTGCTTGGAGCATGTCATTGTGTATATTTAAAAATATCCATATTTTACTGCTAATGCACAGTATATAAATGGCTGTACCTCTGGCGCTCTGACAGCGATGCATTTTCTTCCTGGCTATTCACAAAGTTGCTTGTATTCTATGACTGGTAAGTGATTGGCCTAGGTCAGGGGTCTGCAACCTGCGGCTCCAGGGCCGCATGCGGCTCTTCAGCCTCCTTGTTGTGGCTCCCTTCGGCTGCCGCGGGGAGATCTCTGATGGGGGGTACAGGTGAACAAAATTAAAGCTGCAAATGAGGGACACCTGTAGCTAACACCCCTTAAAATTTCATCGCTAAGGCATCGTCAGAACATAAAGAACTCTGCCCATCAAAAAAATCTACCCTGTTACGTTAGAAGCCTCCAGCTAATATAACAGGATGATACGTTAGAAGCTGGAGGCTTCTAGGGGCATAGTTCAGTGTTTAATTTATTTCAAAGTAGGCCTACACATGCACACTTGTTGTAACAGGTAAAATTAAAAAAATATTAAAACTTTTAAAAGTTTATAAACTGTGTTATGTTTTTGCGGCTCCAGACTATTCTTCTTTAGTGGAAGAGGAGGCAAAATGGCTCTTTTGATAGTAAAGGTTGCTGACCCCTGGCCTAGGTGCAAAGAGGAGTATAAACAACATTGCTTGATCAGGCTGAGAATGAGAACCACCATTCCCTCTGTCACAGTACACAAAGTACAGTGAAGTTGTACTGTTTATAGCTACTGAAATGGGATATTTATACATATATGCAGTGGAGGACATGGGGGAACAGGCAACACTATGATACAACTATTTTGGCTATGTAAGCACAAGCAAAAAGTGCAGATATGTGGTAGTTCCTGTGTGTGTTTTGGAAGTCTGTCAAAGAGCTGCCCAATCAAGGCCACTCCAACCTGCATGTTGTCATATCTCCTAGTAGTGTTACATTTCTTGAAGTTTCCTATTGGCCAGTGATGTGTCCATATTAATGATCATAGAGCTTCTACTACTGGGAAGAGTCTGTTCCTGCAGATTAAAAAAAATTTAGAAATACTTTTGCATTTAAAGTGTATGTAAACTCAGATTTTTTACTTTACATAAAAAGGAAGACAACCCTTTTATTTAAAGTAAAAGTTTTTGTTTGTTTTTTTTTTTTTAAGTGAAACACCCTTTTTTTTTTTTTTTTAAATAAAAGGGTGCAGCACCACCCCTTTAATTCTTGATTGCCTCGGTGATCAAGTATTAGTGGGAGCGCAGAGCGTGACGTAGGTATCCCGGGAGCATCTGTGATCCCAATAATTCTGTGCAGTGTGATATCGAGTGACGCAGCAAGGATAACCTGGAAGAAGAGAAAAGACGACGCGGGACTCGATGGAAAAAAAATTCCGTCAGATGGACTGCTATGCTGGATTGAAGGTAAGTGTGATTTTTTTTTTTGCTTTGGGTTTACTGCTTAAATACATATGCGTATAAGGTACTTTGAGCTGAACTAAAAAACCTGCCGGCAAGAGCTTATAGAAGAGATATATCATGTCTTTTGTGCAGTAAAGACTTCTTACATTACAGGATGCTTTAGAATGTGTACTAACCTGTGCATGCACAGCTCAGTGTAAATTTCCCAATATTCCTCATGTAAGAATGAATAAAAACCTGTGTGCATGTGTAGATGTTACATCATCCCAGCCCAACCAATAAATAAGTCTCAGGCCTTTGATTCCAGAAAAAACTGGGAAAAAGATGTCTGTGCTGACAAAGGTGCTCACTGAGGTCACATTGTAAGAGGAAAGGTAAGTATGCAAGGGTTGGTTGCATATTAAAGTGGAAGTCAGCTGAAAAAAAAAACTCACTTTATATTCCGCAGATCCCTTCAGAGGGTTTCTGGATGAGGTCTTGTGCTGTCCTGTTATCCGTCTTGCATGAGATCGGCATTTTTTCCCCAAATGAAGGAAAAGCTACTTCTGTGTGTTTCAAAGATTGTGGGGTGACGTGGGTATCCCAGGCTTTGAGCTCCCATTCTGTCCTTAAAGCAATAAAGACAGAAAGGGAGGGGATTCACTTTTTTTTTCGACCCCACTCCCATAAAAAAAGGTAATTTTTACTTTACATAAGGTACTGTGGTTACCCTTTTATGTAAAGTAAAAATCCTGGAGATAGGTCTGCATTAAACCAATCCAGCTAGCTTGCGCAGAGCTTCTGTTTTCACCCATGTTTTTTTTAAATATTTTTATTGGAGGAAATGATGCAATATGTAAAACAAAACAAATACAGTAAGGTTGCGGCATAGTAAATATCACAGACAATGGAATCGTTGGTTGACAAAATTACAATTAAATATGGCTAGTGTTACAAATTATAAGAGCATAAAAAACAACAATTAGCAAACAATTGGAGGATCATTGTCCAAAAGACGGTAGGCATACCATGCTTCACCCATGTTTTTAATGCTGAAGTTTACCAGAAAATTCTTTGTTGGTGATCTGAGAACCCCTTTTACTTACCTGTAGGTCCAGAGAGGTGTACCCAAATATAATTTTTGCAGACTCTTTTTCTGTCACTTGCATACTGACAGACAAGGCTTTTAATTTAATTAGTTGTATAGCCAAAATAGACAGAGGAAGTAACTTTAAGTAGCTGAATGACTGTTTTCACTTGCTGTTTAGAATTACTTCATTGTGGCAACCATAAAAGAATGGTTTTCTGTGTATATGTAAATAAGCTGCCAATGCACGATAAGAGGCCTGCAACAAATTTGGTGAGTGAAGTGTGCTGCAATGCATGGTAGTGCACTGTTATGCAAGCGCAATATGTAAAATATTACACATGATAGTCTGCCTTTCCCTTACTTACCAAGTTGACATTACTTTAAATAGCCTTCGTTGTAAACACCATAAGTGGAGCTCAGGTTACTCAGGGTTAGTCAAAGGGGGACACAGCTGCATGTGCAGTTCCATCTGAATCTTCTACCAAATATAAAGAGTGCATGCTTTGCTTTTTTAGAAAACTAGAATGCTCTGGGAAAACCAGTGGAATTATTAAATGCTGTAAATGAGGATTGCATACAAATATTTTGAAAGAATAAACAAAACCTAATTTAAAAATAGTCTAAATGGGGGGAAAAAGTAAAAGTAATCAAACGCTTTTTAGGCTGGGTCTACACTTACGGTTTTAAAAACCCATGTAAACATTCCTACCGCATTTGTATGCGTTTTAATGCACTTTTACCAGTGATTTAAAGCTTGCCTTTAAACCGCTTGAAAATGCTGGAAAATGTCTATGTCGTGTTTTCCAGCGTTTTTCCCACGTTTACGTTCCAAGCACTTATAAATCTGGGAAAACACAGAAAAACCCTGCATTTTAATTTATAAATCTTTGCAAGGAACGTTATCTATAACGCTCAAAAACGTGCCTCAAGGAGAGGTCCTTGTGTGGAACGCATAGGAATTTCAAACATGGGTTTTTAAAACCTCAGGTAAACGCCTGGGAAAACATCTGTGTCTGCTTTATTGTATGGAGAATTCTACACGAGTATTACGGATACAAATGTCCCCATTGGGAAATGTACCTTTATCTCATGTTTTAGAGAAATCTATAACATTATCTATAACATTTTTGGTTTGCAATCACTTTCTTTACCCGTGACAGAGCATAATATATTATACATCTTGAGTTTTGGCATGTGATTAAAAAAAATTGACAAGCTTTAATTTGCATTGCATTGTTATGGGAGACATACAGCCAATATTGTAAAATGTCTTATAAGCTGCTTTTTCTGTGTATGCAGTGAAACCAAATGAATGCAGCAATTCATTTGGTTTCACATTGCATTCCTCGGCAAAGTAAAACAAATAGAAAAAACATTAAGAAGAAACAAGACTACTTACCCTACTTTACTAATGACATCCATGTACATTACACCAAAAAGAAAGTTTTATCACACTCCAAGATAAGCAAAATCCAAAAGACTTCTCTTCTGCATAGCTTATTGTGGTCTTTTTATTTTTCTAGTTTTCTATCATGCAGTGAAATTTAAAAGCAAATTCTTAGGCCTCTTTCTCTATTATAGGCTTGTTCCAGATTGAATGTTAAGCAAAACCTCTTTGTTTCCATTTTCAATAAATTTCAAGTTTGACCTGTGACTTGGTCTAAGTTTTTAATTTCGGCCCTCTGTGTATTTGAGTTTGACACCCCTGCCCTTGAATCTAACTTTCCCTAACTTTATGGTTAGGATCCACCAACTGCTTTTAGCCTGTTTAATGAGAATGTCACTACAGATGCTTCTCACTTAGCGACCAGGTTCCATTCCAACGACCTAGCCATTAAGCGAATTGATCATTAAATGAGGAACATAGTAAGGTGCCAGTCTACTGAGCTGTGCGCATGGAGCATGCATCAGTGATAGGTTCACTGACAGCCTGCAGACCTGGGTTGGGGAGGATCCCTATTCAGGACAGAGAATGGAGCTGATAAGAATGAAGGGGGCATGCTGTGCTACTGTACATTTGTTTAACTGTGTACCCATTTTGAGCTTTTATATTATATTTTTATATTAAAAATATTTGCAGATACTGCATTCTTTGCTCTCAGGCAGGACTTTTACACTGAAATGTTTTAGATGGTTTACTTTAACTATTCTAAGAACTCCTTGTACACTGCTTAGGTATGCAAAGCTCATAAATGCAAGTGAAATGCTTAAGGGAAATGCTGAAGTCTTCACCTGCCATAAGAGTAGTGATGCAACAATCCACTATGTGATCTTGCTTGCACCAACATGATCTGATTGTCATCAGAAGGAAAAGGCATCCATGATCTCATCACTGATAGGTAAGGTCTAAGTATGCAGCACAACACTTTAGATAAGGGCATTTTGCAGCTAGCTACTGCCAGGAAACAAAAATGAACTTTTTGTTTAAAGTCACTGAAGTTACATTTAGGAAAATTAAAAGAATAACTTGCTATTAGTTAGGTACCCTAGATGCACTCCTTGGAGATAAAACTAATAAACTATTTGGTGTATAGGAAATGCCAGAATAAAACTTTTGCATCTTAACTATCCCAGAACCACAGTAGCCATTCTGCTACCTTCCTATTTTTACCTGGCATGCAGCTGGAATATGGCCTGGAGATGTCCGAGAAGTCCTGGCTTACAGAAATTTCCAATGGGCCACAGGTTGGCAGTCCAGGGACAAGGTTAACTTAAGCACAGCATGACACCATGTGTTGGCTGATTCTAAACTGGTTTAGAATAGTTGGATTCTAAAGTAAGAAGTAGTTAAATATACTCAAATCACATTCTGTAATCAATGTAGACACATAAAACGTATTCAAGCCCTTTGAGATATACATATGAGATATACATACACGTACATTGGCATTTCAAAGATTAGACAAGGTGCGTTTCATAATTACTTTATTCCAATAATGTTCCTGATAGGCCAGCTTTTTGCATTTTTGTTACAGTAAAGCTAGGTACACACTTGCAATATTTGTTGTTCGAAAACAGACGACTAACGACAGATTAACGATTATGCACGTTTTTTTTGAACGATCGTATTGTGCACAATTCTGTACATGCTGTAACGATACGATTGTTCAAATATTATCCACCAATGATGTACACACACTAGATCGTGTATGTACAGTGCAGATAAAGATCGTTTGAACGATGCAGGAAGTGACATGTAAAGGAGAAATTGTACTGCAGAAACATCCACGATTACTGAACGACCGTACACACAGTAGATTGCGAACAATCGTCGCCCAATCAGATCCACCAGGACAGTCGTTCGTTTCCAGCGGCGTTCATTGGCGTCGTTGTGCACTTTTTTGTTAAAGATTATCGGACAAACGGTCGTTAGTTGTTCGTTTCCAACAATAAATATTGTACCTGTCCAGCTTTAGGGAATCTGACGTTCCCTCAAGCATTCACTGGTGGGAATCAATTACTTTCTTTGAAACATCAAAACAGGGAATGTCTGATTCCCTGTTTTTTAATTTTATTCTGTCCAGAGCTTTCTATGATTTCTTTCCTAAAATATGTATGTCTTAAAAAACAGATCTTAGTTATCTGTAAAAAAAATATGTATATTTGCATGTGGAAGATCACCAAAGCAGATTTAACGTTTATTAAAGTGCCTTTCAGGAGACCAAAAAATTGGTTTTGTTGAACCTTGAAAATTGAATGTTTTGGATTCTGGGTTTTTTGTGGTCTTTTAGAGAATAAGGCAATTCAAAAAAGGTATATCTAGTCATCTTCAAATATTTTATCACAGTATTATCTGAACTAAGTTTACACTCAGACCATGAAAAACCATGTTCAGTACTGCACTGTGCAATATAGAAAATGGTTTTAAAGGTTATGTTTGTAATTTTCTTTTGAGGCTACCAGTCATTGGTGTTAATGGTTTTAATGATACTCCTTAATAGGCAATATTTTGAAACACAGCAAGGACTAGGCAAAAATACCAAAAAGTGATTTAGCTACTTCTGAAAAATTTTCTGTACAATGCACAGATTGGGAAAAATTACTGTATATCATTTGGCCTAAACACACCACTAAAGACCAGTGATTCTTTTAGACTGTCAACATGGTATAATGAGAATGTTATCCTGATAGTTATAGAAAATTTTGAATGGTTGCAGTTTAAAATGAAAATTATTTATTAAGAATTTTTAATTGCAAAATGGCCAGGGTTAGGATGAAATTCAGTCTATAATTTTTAGGAAAACACACGGTTACACACTTTATAATAATAACAGAAATATATTTTTTTCCCATCCAAGATTTCTCCTCGGATTGACGCCAGATACAAAACTCCATGAGTACCCAAAGGGCATCAAGAAGACGATGCGGGGAACTTCAGTCAGAACTTTCTTCGGGTTGTGATCACACTCCCAGAACAATGTATGCGTTAAGCAAATTTGTAGAGTTGCCAACTCCACCATTGTCAAGGCATCAGTTGAAGAGATTGGAGGAGCATCGTTACAAAAGCTGTGGAAAATCACTGCTGGAGCCGTTAATGCAAGGATTTTGGGAATGGTTGGTAGGACAGGTTCCAGCATGGATTGCTCCTAACCTCATCACCATCATAGGACTTATAATTAACATCTTTACAACAGTCGTGCTAGCATGTTACTGCCCAACAGCAACTGAACAGGTAAATGATAGTTACTTGCTTTTTGAGAGCTATTTTTAAGGCTCCCATTGTATACATCAGCTTGTCATCACATGACAGGAATAGTTTTTTTTTTTCGTATGGAAATAAATCCAATTATAAGATTACAGTAGGATATGGCTACTTGTTTTCCACATATCCTCTGAGTCAGGATGTGAAAATCTGCTCCCTCAATAGACATCAAGGCACATTTAGTGGGCAGGAACTGGTAGCCTCCTCTGCTGTGCTTCTTGGTTTCACCAGAGACTTAAAGAAAAAAAAAGCTTAATGGACATTTGAAGGTATTAGTTGATTAATAAGTTGTGGTAGTTACACAAACCTTTGGACACTATAGATAGCCGTTGGTCAGGTTGAATATTAAGCCTCAGAGACGGATCAAGTAGCATACAGAGGTCAAACTGAAGGAGCAGAAACCAGGAAGCAAGCCAAGTAATAAGGCACAGAGATGATTCAGGGGAAAAAAAGGAAACCATAGTGGAGAATGTATTTAGTGGTAAAGATCACACGCAAGTTCTCCAGCATCAAGCCACATTAAAGTTGCCTTAATGTGGCATATGTCTTTATCTGACATAAGTGCACAATGCCACATGGTGATCAAGTGGTCAACTCCATTTAGTTTTTCTGACTGGTTAGCATTCAGTTTTTTTTTTTTTTGGGACCAAAGATGGTAAAATTGAAAAAAGTGGGCAATGAAAGTTTAAACAGCTGTGTAATGTATTGACTGTTGCTAGAATCAAACTGGCAATGGAAAGATTGTTCCAGTATTGTTGAATTGCTTTGTCATAAATTGACTGCATAAGATCAGTTTTAAAAAGGATTTTATACCTTAGTCAGGAATGTGCATTTGTAAAAATCCCAATCACAGATCTTAAGTTTTTCGATAATGAAGCCTTACCCATTACAAATAAGTGTTTACACATTTGTGGTTTTCCTTCAAAGCAGGAATATTGTTTCCTTTTCTGCATGAAAAGGGCTGAACAGACTTTCTGGGACTCTTTGGGAAAAAAAAGGCTGTAAATTGAGACTTTAGTTGATTTGCAGCATCTTTTGCTGTTTGTCCAATTTGGTCAGAGTTTGTACAGCCTGGATCCTTTTAGAGAGAAATGTGTGTGTATATTAATTGTTACCTTTTTATTTATGATTTATAGTTTGAATTTAACTGTGTTTTACAGTTTTTTTGTCATTTACACAACTCGTCACTTACGTGTATTTTGACAGTACAGACATTTAACATCTATGCATACAGTAGAGGTGGAGGTTGAGGGTCAGTTCACCTGACTCTAATTAGCTAACATTAAAAATATAAACTGTACACACAATATAATAACTGTGTAAAAAAAAAACTTTTTTATTCATGCTGTACAAAATATCCAGCAACTAAGCAGGTATTTTTAACTACCCCTTTTTCCAAAGACTATAATGTAGTTTTGGTACCTATACAAGTCTCTTTTTAACACATCTTGTGGAATGCAGTGTGCTTCCTAAGACTAAGGCTAGGTACATATGTGCAATGGTTCTCGTTCGTTAATCGGATCAGGGCTGATATAATTACATAGTACGTCAGGTGGAAAAAAAGACACAAGTCCATCAAGTTCAACAACTAGAGAAATAAACATATCCCAGATATAAAACCCAATGGACATAGTTGGTCCAGAGTAAGGCAAAAAAACCCTGGTACAATTTGCTCCAACAGGGGAAACAAATTCATCCTGATGCCATGAGGCAATCGGATGTTCACTGGATCAACAGTCACTGTTATTTTTACTTTAAATACCCTAATAACCTTTTAATATCCAGTTATATTCTGTGCTTCTAGAAAAACATCCAGCTTTTTCTTAAAGCAATCTATAGTAGTTGCTGAAACTACTTTCTGAGGGAGCCGATTCCACTTTTTTATAGACCTTACAGTGAAGAATCCCTTTCTTATCCGGAGCCTAAAATTCTTTTTCTCCAGGCGCAAAGAGTACCCTCTTGTTTTTTTGCAATAAACTCAAAGTGAATAATTGGGAAGAGAGTTCTCTATATATCTCTTCTCATAGCTGAGCTCATCTATCCCTTTAATTAGTTTAGTTGCCCTTCTCTGCACTCTCTCCAATTCCACAATGTCCTTTTTGTGAACTGGTGCCCAAAACTGGACTGCATATTCCAGATGAGGTCTGACCAATGCTTTGTACAGGGGCAGCATTATGTCTCCATCTCTGCAGTCTATTCCTCTTTTGATACAAGAAAATATTTTGCTAGCTGTTGATATTGCAGCTTGGCATTGCATGCTGTTATTATGTCTACCAGAACCCCCAGATCCTTTTCCATTTCTGATTCCCCCAACTGTATTCCCCCTAGACAGTATGACGCATGCATGTTGTTAGCTCCAAAGTGCATAACTTTACATTTATATATATTAAATGTCATTTTTCCACTTGGCCGCCCAATCAAACAGTACATCCAGGTTTGCTTGTAGATTATATACATCCTGTATGGAATGTATTTCATTACATAGGTTGGTGTCATCTGCAAACACAGAAATGGTAGTCTTTAAGCCAGTTCCCTATCCATTTACAGATTGACTTTTCCAAACCTATTGACCCTTACTTGCATATTAACTGTTTGTGGGGTACAGTGTCAAATGCTTTAGCAAAGTCCAAGTACAAAACTGCTATTCCACTGTCTACCTGTTTACCTGTAAATTTGTTTAACAACTTAGGTCTTTTTTGAAGCAATGCTGACTATATCACTTATAATATTATTTTCTAGCAGAAACTCCTCTATGTGGTTCTTTATCAAACTCTCTAAAACCCATCCAACTATGAACGATAAACTAACCGGCCTGTAGTTACCTGGTAATGACTTTGCTCCCCTGTTTTTGAAGACTGGAACCACATTGGCTTTAGGCCAATCCCTTGGTACCATGTCAGTGATAAGAATCTCTAAAAATTAGAAAATATGCTTCAACATGAAATAACGGAGCTCAGCTCTTTGAGGACACGTGGATGTAATCCATCATGTCCTAGTGCTTTGTCAACCCTATTTTGCCCAACTGTTTCTCAATCATAATAATTTTGAGCCATTGTGAACTGTTTAAGGCAGTGACATTGCTATTATGAATTTAGACTTGAGCTCTGCCATTTTCCTTTGTGTACACAGAGCTAAAAAATTGTTTAAAAAAAACGCCTTTTCTTTATCCCCAGTTACCATCCCACGGACATCCTTTAAGGGGCCTACATGCTCAGATCTGATCTTTTTGCAATTAATATATTTAAAAACATTTTTGGGGGTTTGCCTTACTTTCCTTTGCGATCTGTCTTTCATTTTGAAGGTTTGCACATTTTATATCTCCGTTTTACATCTTTTGCTCTATTCTTTATAGTTTTTAAACGATGAAGGTGATCCTGCATATATTTTTGGAATGCCCTTTTCTTGTTCCTTATGGTCTTTTTAACATCAGCTGTGAGCCACAGGTTTTAATATTGTCTCCCAGTCCAGGTCTCCCAGTCCCAGTCCAGGTCAGAGAGCCACCCTTAATAATGCGAAATTTACACTTTCTTTAGTGAAGCTGGGTGATCTAGCAAACCTGCAATGGATCTGGTCTAGGATTCAAAACATTTGCTAGCAAATGACTGAAGAAATCCATTCCAGGTTTGCTGAATTACTCGTCTTCACTGATGAAAGTGTATCCTCTCCAGCCTTGGACAGTTTTAATAAATCAGGCCCAAAGTGCTGAATCCAAAGACAGCCAGAAATTACACAAAAGTTCTGCAATAGCAGCCATTGTATATCTTTCAGGTACCTATTAGACTGGGTGACCTGATCCCCTGGAATTTTATGATTTATTATCCCATTGGAAATTGATTTATTAAAAGTATTTTGATTGGTTGTGAAGTGATCAGACAACAAAGTACAAATAAAAGTAGTACCTGGTGGGAATACTTTTACTGCCTAGCCAAATGCAAGCTGTCTGCTGTGTACCACATTACCATCTGATATGTGCACTAGTTACCATTCATAAAAATTACCTTCAGTGGCTTTGTGGTAAAAATAATCTGTTTTGTCTTTCCATGCTATACAAATGCATAATAGCACATATTCAATATGTGTACATTGTGATTTGATAAAATGTCCACCCGCTGAGGCGCAGAATCACTGTTGGTATCAATCGGTTGAAACTACATTGTATTTCACGATTGTTTTCTTGTATTGAAAATTGTTCTAAAGTAAAAATGTTACCCTGTGTAGAAACCTTATTACATCTCTGAAACGGCTTCCATTGTTTGTCTTTAGACTGCAGGAGCCAAGCGCAGACCTAATAGGCAGCCATACAGCCAACTAAATAATCTGCATGACAGGCTGACAATTCTGCTACTAATAGCAAGGCAGAAGCATTAGCACAGAGTTAGTATTATCAACCTGAAACTTTACAACAGGTTTACCACCATGATTTGCTTTAAAAAGTGTGTCGATCTTCTGTGCACTGTACCTTAAGAGATGAAGTGAAGTGAAAATAGAATTACAAATATCACATCTTGGGGAATGTTATGCCTTTAAACTGTAATGCGTATGAAGACACAAATGACACTGACCTTCTAGTTTCAGTTTTAAGGAACTTAGGAATAAGTTTAAGAAGAAGTTTGAAGATCAGGTATTCTGAATTACTTCACTCGCACTATACTTATATGCAGGTCCATGACTTAAGTATTAAAGATATGGACAGCCCAGCAGCTACCATTTTTAGATGAAGTTTGGTAGTGGTATATACCATATTTTTATTACCACAGGTTTATTGGAAACCAGTTATAAAAAAGTTTGTTTGGTGCCATGGTGATTCTACTTAAGTTGCTAGTGGTCTGGCTGTCATACTGATGTGTTTGCCTCCATAATGCTGTCTGTTTCCTGGAAACTTCTGAAGCAAGGCTGTCTATTTTCAGTAGACGAGCAATTCTGAACCCTGGCACCATGTTTGTTTTTTTGTTTTTATTTTGTTTTACAATTAATCTTACATAGTATCCATGTTAATTACCGAAACCCGAATGTACCCTGTAAAATCACTGCCCTGCCCATATGATGTCCTTATTGACCCATCGATTAAATAGTGAGTTGCAGCTAGTGTTTGACTTTACCAAGAAAAGTCAGAGATTGCAAATTAGAGTTACCTAGTTGCAAAGCATTCTGGAGCACTTACTAACATATTTGGGGATAGATTTATTTCTGTTTGGTAACATTTTAATATTGACAGGGTGCTTTAAAGAGGTCAAGAACAGTTGGGCTCCTTCTAAAATGGAAGGATGCTCAACAATTTACACTCCTCAGTTTATTATTGTCACTAAAAGTCAAAAACAAGAAAAAAAAATCATATTTGTTTTGAGTTCTAATAATGCTCTTTTTCCGGTTATAAAAATGTGAGTTTTAGAAGTCCGGGTGAATACTTTTTATCATTTGCAGAGAACTGTGTATACAGTTAGGTCCATACATATTTGGACAGAGACAACTTTTCTCTCATTTTGGTTCTGTACATTACCACAAATAATTTTAAATGAAATAATTTAAATGCAGTTGAACTGCAGACTTTCAGCTTTAATCCATTGGGTTGAACAACAAGATTGCATAAAAATGTGAGGAACTAAAGCCTTTTTTTAACACAATCACTTCATTTCAGGGGCTCAAAAGTAATTGGACAATTGACTCAAAGGCTATTTCATGGGCTGGTGTGGGCAATCCCTTTGTTATGTCATTATCAATTAAGCAGATAAAAGGCCTGTAGGTGATTTGAGGGGGAGGGGGGTGCTTGTATGTGGGAGATTCTGCTGTGAACAGACAACATGCGGTCAAAGGAGCTCTCCATGCAGGTGAAACCAGCCATCCATAAGCTGCAAAAACAGAAAAAAAAACATTTGAGAAATTGCTACAATATTAGGAGTGGTAAAATCTACAGTTTGATACATCATGAGAAAGAAACAAAGCACTGGTGAACTCAGCAACACCAAAAGACCTGGACGTCCATGGAAGACAACAGTGGTGGATGATCACAGAATCATTTCCATGGTGAAGAGAAACCCCTCCACAACAGCAAACAAAGTGA
This sequence comes from Pyxicephalus adspersus, assembly GCF_032062135.1. Lineage (NCBI taxonomy): Eukaryota > Metazoa > Chordata > Amphibia > Anura > Pyxicephalidae > Pyxicephalus > Pyxicephalus adspersus. The sequence goes on from NC_092858.1 coordinate 113,548,959, forward strand.
ACAACACTCTCCAGGAGGTAGGCGTATCGATATCCAAGTCTACCATAAAGAGAAGACTACATGAAAGTAAATACAGAGGGTGCACTGCAAGGTGCAAGCCACTCATAAGCCTCAAGAATAGAAAGGCTAGATTGGACTTTGCTCAAAAACATCTAAAAAAGCCAGCACAGTTCTGTAAAAACATTTTTTGGACAGATGAAACCAAGATCAACCTTTACTAGAATGATGGCAAGAAAAAAGTATGAAGAAGGCGTGGAACAGCTCATGATCCAAAGCATACCACATCATCTGTGAAACATGGCGGAGGCACTGTGATGGCTGAATTAAAGCTAAAAGTCTGCAGTTCAACTGCATCTGAGTTGTTTCATTTAAAATGAATTGTTTCTGAGTTGTTTCATTAAAATGAGAAAAACGTTGTATCTGTCCAAATATTTATGGACCTCACTATCTAATGCTGTGTGCTAAATGTCCTTATTTGTAGCTGTTGTGCTGTAGGTAGGTGCAACTACAAGTGATTTGCAAAGCAAGGAATCATGAGACATCTAGTTTCTGTAAAGACAGGAAGCTGACTTTGCTTAGACAGATGTTGTGGAAACCACACACCGCCTCTACTCCTATTGACTACAGAGATCAACACTTTTTCAAAGAAAACATCTTACTTATATGTGATTGTGAGCTTGCTGCTCTAATAATTCTTAATGTGAGGAACGTGAGTTTGTATGCAATATAATAAAATTGACCATGTGGTGTTTTTTTTTTTCTTTTGCAGGCCCCAACGTGGACATACATATCTTGTGCTGTTGGCCTATTTATTTACCAGTCCTTAGATGCCATTGATGGAAAGCAAGCAAGGAGAACTAACAGCAGTACTCCACTGGGAGAGCTTTTTGACCATGGATGTGACTCTCTTTCTACAGGTGTAAATTTTTTCTATTGTACTCATATAAATTCTATTTTTTTCTATTTATCTTTCCTCTCTGTGGTAAGCCTCACAGTTCATTAACCTTGGAATTTGGCCTAGCATTATAATACATATGTACCATTACTAATGTTTTAGAATAATACAATTTAGACTGGTTAAAAAAACATTTGCTAATGCCTGAAACTTGCATCAAAATGAGAGGAGGGAGTACTATGAGGCAATCAGATATGCTGCATGACCATGTGCTGTCTAAGAAGAAGCAATATGGGGCAGGGAGATAATGTGCTGCTGTTATGTCATTGTGATATCACATGTCTGGCTACACAGTGTAGCGGCACTGTGTAAATCACCGTTCTGGACAGAAATACGCAAACAAGCAAAATTACTCACTTATACTCCATATGTGTAGTTGGCTTTTTGCCTTCAGTTGATCTTTAATAGAGACTGCTGGAGAAAACCAAGATGCCCCAGATCGTCCATTTAGTTCATAAACTGTCCAAAGGGATAATCCTAATATAATTAGTAGTTTTTCTGTGTATTACTTTTGATGAAACATGTTTTAGGGTTTGTATGTGAATACAACAAAGAGATTTGTGGTTGATTATTGTTTTTGAGATTGTTTGGTTTATCAAATTTCATATTCCAAAACTTTGCGATAAACAATATTATTTTCCCATTGTCGGGGCTAGCAGAGGTTGGCTAACTCCGCCCTTTAGGCCAGATACGACCTGGCTGGTAGTTTGTTCTGGCCTAACGCCCCCCGGCCGATCCAGCCTAATGCCAGCCGGCAACTCGCGGCTCCGGAGCCACGAGTTGCCGGCCAGATCTGCCAGGGGGCTTTAGGAACTACTGGAACCTTCAATTTGTATTAGTAGGGGTACATTTATAAAAGACTATATGAATATGGTTGTGCCTTAAAGATACCATTCAATTGCAAAAAATAAAGAAAAAAAAATGAAAATGTATAAAGCCCCAATTCTTAGTGTCATCTTCAGAATGCCGAACAGCCTAATAGAGCTCAGTTAGTTCATATGACCAAAGTGTGACAGCCATGGTGTCTGCTATTCCTATGTCATGATTTGTGTATATTAGTTTTACTGTACCTAAAAATAACTGCTTTGAAAGATAATGCAATTAGTTCCTTTACCTTTTCATCTATTGGTGTTGAACTACGCTTATTAGTATTTTTGTTTTGTTTAGGTAAAGGAGGGAAGCTAAAATATGGTTCCAAATTAAAATCCTATATGTTAACACACTGTTTCTTTTCTTTACAGTATTTGTGGTTTTGGGAGTATGCATCGCCGTACAGCTTGGTACACACCCAGACTGGATGTTCTTCTGCTGCTTTGCAGGCATGTTCATGTTCTATTGTGCTCACTGGCAAACATATGTATCTGGAATGCTACGATTTGGGATGTAAGTAGATGTGGAAATACTGGAAAGAAGCTTAATATACATAAGGAAATGTTGCATCTTAGCTTTAGTATTTTAAAAAGGTTTAGGTCAGAAGGTCTTGCAGTCCATTAGTAATAAAATATCATGCTCAAAATTGTTTATACAGAACAGTATGAACAATACAGTTTGTGTTAGTCATTTGACATGTTTAAATATATCTGGTATTACTTTCTTAGGGGATTGCTAGGCCTCATGACCTATATATGGAGCAAGTGTCAATAAATTAATAGGCATCATGAGAGAAAATACCCTTTAAAGAAGCAGGAATGAGCATTGACAGTAGTGTTAAAAGAAAATAATTTAATTTTCCATGGTATTAGATGCACTTTTGGTACCTGCTTACATCCCAAGATAAACATTTTGTTATTTTAAAAATGGATTCTAGATATAAAAATCCAAATAAACACAAAACATGACATATTAGTATGCCAGTTATGTCCCAAAATCTCAAAGTCACTGAATCCTACACACTGCAGAAAGTGATCAGCATAAAGTTTTTTTGGTTCGAAAATATAACACAGGTGCTAATGCTGCACAAGAGAGGACAGGCAAGTGTCACTAAGCGTAATTAGTCTAATTGCTTCTTTTTCCGATGGCTTTTTTTTTTTATTCTATAAACTATATTTTTGGATTGCTCCTATATGGCTAGACAAGCTGGTAGTATAGCAGACGGTAGTATAACTGTAGTTGTCAGGTTGTGAATGTTCTGTTTTTTGAATGTCTGTACCAGCTGCCAGTCTAGATGTCTTAAGATTTACTATTTGTGGCCCACAAGGGTGCTGACTTTAAAACAGAACTCTTTTTTTGAAAACAAAAATATCTTTCTGTAACACCGCATTTAAAATCTAAACGGTGAATAAGTGGTAAATACTGTATAAAAAAGTGTACTTCTCCCCCTCTTTTTTCATCTTTGGATAGAAGATCTCTCTGTCAAGTATTTTTTAAATTTTTTTACTTATTTTTTTATGATCTTTGTCCCCATTGGGGAGATTTGCCCCTTGCATTGTCACTAAAGAGATCAAGAAAAAGAGGTAAAGGGGGAGATCTTTCAATGGGCACACTTGCTCCAGGGAAAATCAAAATTTGCCTTACATTGTTTCGTGGTAGATCATTTTTGACTGCAAGCACCAACGTATCTTGCCATAGCTTGCCAGGACCTTCCACTTACAGAGATCGGAATGACAAACAAAGGTTCCATATCATACTATTGTTGGATATACACATAAAACACAATATTTGGAAATACAAATGTTACATTATTTCTTTGTGGTGGGTAATCTTTGCCTACAAATGGCAGTATACCTTCCCACAACCCTCTGGAACCTGTCGTTTTACTCTCGACAATCATCAGCAGTGGATCTACAATGTCGGTTTTGACCTTAGGATGGCACTTGTAGCTGCTGGACCACTGTGCTGCCCTGGCATGCTGGACTTTCCAGTCCTATAGCTACAAAGCCCCCTTTTTTTGCTCTCCTGTCTTACAGCTACAGTATGAAGCTACAATAGTCATTTACTTCTACCCAGGCATTTTGTACTCCCTAGTCCTACAGCTACAAAAGCCTCCACCTTCTCCCCTGGCATTCTGAACTTTGTAGTCCTACAACTAAATTAGTAATCTTCTTTTGTCTGTTAATAGTTGGACTTTCTAGTTCTACATCTACAATAGTCATTCTTCCTTCCACCTAGCACATCAGGTTCTGTAGTCCTGCAGTGGGCTGCTTATGTCTTGCTGTCATGCTTGCAACAGTACAACTGGTCAGCTAGTAAAAGTGCTGTAACAAACAGATGCTGGGGAAAACACTGTACTTGTTTGTGATTGGATTTATGAATAAAAGCTTACCATTGTAAGTACTCTGACTGTGGTAAATGGTTTGTCTTAACTCTCCAACTAGCACATTTACTAGACAGAGTGATCTGTTAAAGCACAAAAACACAGGAGGAGTAAAAAAAAACAAAAACTGCTGTGTTCTGTGTTAATGACAATACTCTCTACAGCCACTTTTAGGTACACCTTGCTAGTAACAGGTTGATCTTTGTTTTGCCTTTGGAACTGCTGGAGTTCTTTGTGGCATACATTTAATAAATCGATGGAAACATTTTGTGGGTGATGGATTAGTATCTAGCTGCACTTCTAACTTATTTTATGTGGTAGGCAGAATTGAGCAGAAGTGGACATAAAGTCACAAGGAGTACATTGTGATGATTAATTACTTTTTTTTTTCCTTCACAAAGTTACATTTACAGCTTGATGTCACTTTAAAATGTTGTTTTTGTCTTTTCTGCCCCTTGCATGAAATCAGAATTGATGTGACTGAAGTTCAGATCTTCATAATAATCATGCATTTATTGGCTGTGATCGGTGGACCAGATTTGTGGCAATCAATGGTAATCTGATGTAATTGTTTGCAAATTTTCTTAGTGTTTAATCATTACACTTGAACAATTATACTAAAAGAGTCTAAAGCACAATTCACATTTGCTAACATGTAAAAGATGTATGTTTTATTATTCTTCTGCAGTGTGCTCTGGTGTATTGTAACAGTCATTATGTCTAATACATAAAACCATTCTTCAAACACCGTAAAATCGCAACAGTATAATAACTGTACATATAAACAGAGAAAACTCCACAACCTGTTTAACCTCACAGTATGGAGATGTTCACTTACATCCCTCTTAACATAGTCTAAACAGTCTGATTTTATTTATTACATTTTTCCTTTGTATTTCTCCTGTTTATAGATTCCGTTCCTAAACATCCAAGTGAAACTTGTTCCAGCCCTCTTTACCGTTGCTGGCACCATATTTTCTTCTGTTAATTATTTCGGAGTCATCTTTACCGGTGGTGTTGGGAAGAATGGATCAACAATTGCAGTAAGTTTTTATTTAATATCTGGATGTTGGTGGTATTACCTCAGTAAAATTTAACTTATAATTAGTGGATGGTAATGCCACCCCTGTACAGTAGTGCTGTTGGTTCTATAACATTTACCTTGTATGTTATGTCTGTTCAGCCTGTTCTATGAACAGGCACACCTTTGATAGTTAAATGTATAAGAAAACCATGCATAAGTCAAGTCAAATCACAAAGCTTTGGTTAAGCTCTCAGAAAATGTAAAAATAATTCACTGAGAGGGTGCAATACATAAAAAATGCTAATTATTATATGATTAAACAGAAAAAGAAAAAAAAAAAAACAGAGGTCAGAGCTAAAAAGCATGAAGGCTGTTATTTTAAAGTCAGTGCTAGGTGCAAACATATAAATAACTTAGTCTTTTTATTTATTTATTTATTTTTTAAATACGTGCTACTCTTTTCTCATTTTACACAATTCTCCTTTTATTTTAGGGGACCAGTGTATTGTCCCCAATGCTACACATTGGCGCTGTCATTATTTTAGCAACGATGATCTACAAGAAATCCGCTGTTCAGCTTTTTGAAAAACATCCGTGCCTTTACATTCTTGCATTTGGATTTGTATCTGCAAAAGTAACAAATAAGTTAGTGGTAAGTAACAGATTGTATGTTGTGAACAAATATTGTTTATAAAAGTCTTTTTAGATTATAAGATTGTAATTTTAGGTTTATTATTCTTAATTTTATTTTCTCCTAATTATTTATTTTTTGCAGTGAATATTTAGATCTTAATTTTGTTAAAACTTTTATATGCTAATTTGCATTAAACTTTCTCTTTGGATGTAGGTTGCACATATGACAAAAAGCGAAATGCATCTGCACGATACTGCTTTCATTGGACCCGCTTTGTTGTTCCTTGATCAGTATTTTAACAGCTTCATAGATGAATACATAGTTTTGTGGATTGCTTTGGTAAGTTTTCATTTCATCAGGGTTTGGTTACTTGTCTCTAGAAAAGGCCTAACTGATATTTTATATTGTTTATCCTTGCCTCATTTTAAAACATATTTTAACAATAGTGTAAAGTATTTCAGCATTTTAACCTAAACTTGTAATTGCTTTTCCAAAGGATATACTTTATAAGTTTCCCATTTCTGAAAAAACTGGTGAAATGTAATTGCTTGTATTAACATTAATTTCAAAGCCATATTAATGCAGCAATCTTTCTCCTTACAGGTACTTTCACTCTTTGATTTGATTCGATACAGTGTGAGCGTCTGCAATCAGATAGCTTCTCATCTTCACATTGAAGTTTTCAGGATAAAAACAAGTGGCTCACATTCTAACCACCATTAAGTGACCTAAAGGAAAGAAAAGAAATGCATGATTCATAAAAGAAGAGAAGGCAAAATCCAAATTAAATATTTCAGTGTCTTCACTGTCAATGAATATTCCAAGCCCCTGTTTTTTATGTATATGGCATAACATTTTGTTTTTACAGTGGCAAGTCATTACAGTCCTGAAAAGTCGGGCATGAAATGAAAATGTTGATTTTGGGTTTTGAAAAACCCTGAAGCGTTTTAAATATGCAGTATTTTAAAAGACACACGAAGACCTTAAAAATAACCACTTGTGTGAAAAAATATTTATGCTCCTTATCTGTACATTTAGTGTAGCTTCACCCCTGCATATAACTGCAATCTTCTAATGTTATTTTAATAAAGTCTTGGGAGCAGCCATTTTACTGAAGTGTTTTCATCTGTATTTTGAACGCTTGATAAGTATAACTCCAAAACCTTTTTTTTTGCCAGTTTGATTGAGGAGGAAAGGATTAGAACTGAGTACAAAAATTTTGAGAAAGTTTAAAATATTACACTTATCATTGAAACAGGAGGTGAAGGGAAGTATTCCAATAAAGACATCTATTGCAGTGACAGATTGCCAATTCCTTAACCCTAATTTATTTTTCCATTTCCAGAAAAAATAAAAGGTTCAGTTGATGAAGGTAAAAAACCCCAGAGATTCTTACTCTTCCATGCTCTATTTAAAACCAAAGAAAAGATGAAAAAGGCTTAAATGAACAAATTATAGGTAATTTTTAGCCAAAGTTTTGGTTTTTAGTTCTAACAACAATAAGGAAGGTTGAAACTGTCAGACATGGAAGGTTCAGAAGAGACAGAACTTTTGAGACAGTTTCTGTGACCCTATGATAGGATGCCATTTTGATTCCTGTTAAACTTACATCTCTTCAGAAAGCCATAGAGAATCCAAATTTTGCTGCTAACTATGGCAACCAAGACCATTAGAGATGGTAAATGTCTCCAATATGTTCACATACAGGCAAAAACCTAAAAGAAGTTTTAACCCTTCCACACTATCTAAAATATATGAACACAATTTTAGTGTACATTTTTGTCACGCCTGTGGGAATGAACAAATTCTCATGCACTGGCATGGGAGTTAGGTCATTTTAGTTAAGCATTTTGTGATGGTGGAAGAAAAATAAAATATAAATTTTCTTTTCTTTATTTTTTTTAGTGTACAACTATTTGAGTTCCTGTTGGGGTGACTTTGTATCCCCCACCCAAACAATAAATTTCTTTAAAGGGAACAAACACAGTAATAAACTTTATAGAAAGTGATCCAAAATTACAAAAAGTGTGACTTGATCTAATTTAGGCATACATGTAAATGTGCATTGTTGGAGGCGGGGTGCAAGTGGTGATCGGGGTTTTTTGGCAAGGATTTCATTAAATGTTTCATAAATACATATATACACATGTCATTCCAGTTGTGAGTGATAAGACTGCAATATACACATTTAATGCCAGTTCATTTTATTGACCTCCGTTTCCCTTAAATGATCTATATACGGTTTCTGGAATAAAAGTGTCTGTGTGTTTACAGATTAAAAAACAATGTTTGAGTTATGCATTATTTTTTTTTTTGTTAACGTACATCTTGTATAGAGAGAGAAGATCTGAAGATTAGTTTAGATGCGCATACAACAGGATTTTAAAGAAATTTTGTTTAATGAATGTATGACTGCATCAATTGTTATTTTTTTTTTTATGTCTGCCTGATGTTTACCTTGATATTTGAATGATTTACCTGAATGTTTTGCTGTGATATTTTGTTGCATACTGAAATTTACCAAACTGATATCTACGAGTTTTTGATGAAAACCTAATTGTAGCTGGCATTTTATTTATTTTACTCTTATATTATTTTATATCTTACTGATTTAAAGAGGTGAAGACCAGTCACTAGACTCATATTGCCTGTGACCTTACTGCAGCAGATCTTTCCACCATTACTGACTTACCTTGCCTTCAAACTCGTTATGTGGCCATCTTGGTAGAAGTCGGGGTTTCCTTCCAGTGGAATAGAACCTCCATCAAGGAAATCAGTGAGCAGCATTGTAATAACATCACTACGCCTTACTACAAATCTGCTTATTCTACCAGTTGAGGGCACAGTGTCTTAGATTTCACTGGTGATATACAGCTCTTAGAATTTTATTACAGGGGTGCCAAGGCACAATATGCTGAAGTTCATATTGAACATCAGAATGCAGAAGTTGGTTTAGTGACTTTGGATATGGTATGAACTCATATTCTATCTCATTCAACCAAATAAATCTTGTGTGACAATCAACTGCAATGATGACTAGGTATTCAAACGCTACGGCATGTGTTAGCACTGATTACCTCTTTGTGATGATATAATTTATTCTTTTGGGTCCTGTATGGACTCTACCACCAGACACCAACAGATCCTCAAAGTTTATTAGGCATTTACCTAACATTCTTGCCATGATGCTCATTATTTATTAGTCTGTTATAAGGGGACAACACCCATTTTTATTAGTGCTTGTCACAGTGCCTTCTATATAACAGGCTGTTTTATCATGCAATATGTAGACATGGTCCATTGTTGTCACCATAACTTTCAGAGGTGGCAATGTGCTTTTGACAGCTTCTCAACTTGACTTTTAAGCTGTTTGTTGTCAGCTGATCACCTGTGTAGAACCATGGCAAGTACTGATTCAAATGGTGGCTAATTTAGCACTCATTTAGTCTAAATAGATTTGCATAAATTAGTTATTTAGTGTAAACCCTAACAATGAGTTTTGCTTCCCCTTGATCTGTTATATATGTACTATTTCAAAGCATTTTGGTATTCCTGTTCCAACGTGCAAAAAGTAGCTGGTGATCTTTGTGAACTGTTTGTTGTCCATTTTTGCCACTCTATGTACTTTTCTGACGCTAAAAAAAAGAGCAGGGGTCACAATAGAATGCAGGCCTCTACTCTTGGGGCCTTCCATCTCTACAGGAAGGCAGCATGGCAGAAATAGACAACTAGGTGGGCAAGGCCTTTTTGCACACCCTTCAAAATGTGCTACTAAAACTGGAGGTAAGTTCCTTAGCCCACCCCCAGGCTTTATTAGCATCACTTCTCACTGGATCTGCATGGGGAGGGGAGTTGACACGACCATCTAACAATTTCCACCCATTCTGCCAAACTCAGCTTCATCCACCTCAAAATGTATGTCTGCACACACTGCTGCACATGTACACACTGTACCAATGCCGGAATGAGTTACATGAAAGCAACCGAAGAGATCTGCACTTGGGGGATTGCTGTACTCAAGAAAGGGGATTGGTGGTTTGCCACTAAAGGGGATATGTATTAAGGTAAGATGTGTACTGGGTAAGGGGGATCTGCTTTGAGTGGTCTGCAAAAAGTGTGTTTGTGTGGGGAATTTCTGCACTAATTGCATTAATTGTGTCTGCACTGAGGGGGTTTGCATTGATGGTGCCGTCATTGAGTTGGGTGAATACTGAAGGGTTCTCCACTTGGGAGGTTTTCAACTGAGGGTGTCTGCACAGAGAGGCTGTGCTCTGAGAAGGGTATACTCTAAGGGTGTCAGCTATACTAAGGGAGGACTGTCACTGAGAGATCTGAGCTGTGTTACAAGTAGATGAGGTACTGGGGGGCACAGGTTCAAATACAGCATGAAAGCCCAGAGGTCTCTATCTACGCTTCTCCCTATGTTCTTCCCAATGATTCCACAAATGGTCCTCATCACCTAGGAAGCCACAGCTTTGTTAAAGTGGATCTTGCATTCAAAAAATGGAATCCTGATGCTTTTTTCATCCCTCTCCAGTTGCCCCATGCTAAAAGGCTGCATTAAGTTAAATGTACTACAATGTATCACAAAACCATTATGTATGCACCTAAAGCTACAGCTGCTTATGTAAACAAGCCCTTACAAACTCAGATTTGTAAAAGTAGGCATGTGTTTTCTTATCAGGAGTTTCTATTTATTAAACACCTCAAAGAATAAACATACTAAAACCTGCTTTATGTGTATAACTTGTATATTATTATGTATGCACTCCGGCCAGCCATCTTCACTTATTACATAAACTGGCTGTGTTTTCTGCTTTTCATTGCTACAATGGGCATACTTTACTCCTATTCCTTGTGATTCAAGTCAATGAACTACCTAGCCCAGTCGAAACAATGTACCTATCTGGTTGATTTATTTTCTAAAACATCTAAATAGTTGGATGATTTTTTAATCCTTCCAGCTATAATTTTTTTTTTGCACATAAATGTTGATATGAAGCAACTCCTGTCCTCATGCCTTGGTGTTCTGTCATCAGCAGCCATCTGATAATCTGAAGATTTGGGACCTGGAAGAAGACTGGAATAGGGTGGCAGTGGTGGTTTGGAAGTGATGAGGGGGAGCACAGATATTGAGCTGAAGGAGTTTACTGTCAAAATGTTTAATATACTGTGCAAACTTACATAATTTACCCAGAGGTCCTGAGGGGCTTAAAAAGTAAAAGTGGATCCAAACTGTTTCTTTGTAAAACTGCTGACCCCATTTGTATGTCTTTTGTGATAATTTAATAAACTGCTTTGTAAATGTACGTTTATCAGTAATCTGTATAAAATAAACCCTGTGATGGTATTAGTAAAGTTGAGCAAGAAGAGGTGATATTTCTGTGCTCACAACACTGCCTCTCATATTGTGTATCAGCACAATACTTACTCCAAGACTTAGGCCAAGTTTGCATGGGCAGATGTGGGTACGAAGCAGTTACTGATCCTGAACCACCAGACTCAGCATTTGGCCCATGGCGGCCCACAGGGAAAGAGTGCGGGCACTGTAGGGCTGTAGAGACTCCTGTGTGCTTGGAGTCAGCAGACAAAGTACCTACTAATACCATTTTGTAATAAAACCATGCAATATAATATTATTTCACATAGTCACATAGCTGCAGATTTGCTGAGTGGGACATTAAATACCAATCTCTGACTTATATTGGCAGCAATGTAATGCCTTGTATGTTGCAGGTTTTGAATCAATAAAATAATTTGTAAAATTACACATATGGTTTCAGATGGGGACAGTTCCTATCTAACTGTACAGTGCCGTGTAATATGTTGGTGCTTTATAAATACAGTTTTATTTTTTCATTATTAATGACGGCTGTGGTTATAGAAAACTAGATTGTAAGCTCTTTGGGGCAGAGTCGTTTCCTCCTGTGTCACTGTCTGTATTTGTCATTTGCAACAACTATTTATTGTACAGCGCTGCGTAATATGTTGGCGCTATTTATATAGTTACATAGTAGGTTAGGTTGAAAAAAGACATAGGTCCATCAAGTCCAACCAGTAGGGAAATAAACATATCTCAGATATAAAACCCTATGGACATAGTCCAGAGGAAGACAAAAAACCCTATATAAATCCTGTTGATAATATTATTAATAATAATAATAATAATAATAATAATAATAATAATAATAATAATATGTAGGTGCAGCTAGACCCTATTCTGGACACAAGCTGACAGGTCTCTCATATAGTACTTCCGGGAAGCGCATACCCCTCTATATCTGTGTCCTGTGCAGCACAGGCAGCATTGACGCAGCGCAGCCAGTAGGGGGCCAGGAAGTCTGACGTACAATTCCAGCGAGCGCTTCCCTGTCCCCCTTGTCGCAGCGGAATGCTCCGGAAGCGGAAAAAGGAGCAGCAGCTGCCTGAAGTTGTCACTCTCATCTTCCTCCTACTGGTTAGGCTTCCTATTCCTTTGCCCGTTTGTAACCGGTGTAGTTAGCTATAGAGTTGTGGTGAATATGGAGATGGCATTGCGTGTGCCCCATTACTCATCATCATATCACTGCTGCTTGTAACGGAGCTTGCTCCCTCAGACGAGAAAATGTCTCATTTTATGGGCGCTGAGTGCTGTGTGCAATCTTCTGCTGTCTAGTCCTGCCACCTCCTGTATGTTGATGTTATTTGCTGTAAATAATCCCATTCTAAGGAGTAGGGCAGAGGAAGCATTGTACTGTTTATGATTTCATGTTAGAACCCCCAGCATTGGTACATGAAGGCTGTGTGTAAAATGTTGGTGCTATATAAATCTGTGTAATAATAATTATTATTCACTTGTACAATCCACATTCCTTGCTATCTTTCACCTTCTCCATTTGTTGGTAATTCATTTTCAGGGGCTTTAAAATGACTGAATCTATTTTTTTTCCTGTAAAGTTAAAAATTTGTCAGCACCTTTTGTAATTGGCCATATTTGCCAAACCTAATACTTTCTATATATATTTTGTAGAATCGAGGACATGAGAAAACCACGCCGTAAATCACATCAAGGTGATGATGGACAGCAGTCTTCCTCCCCGTATGGATTATCTTGTTCTCCAAGTCGAGAGACGCTGACATACGCACAGGCACAGCGCATGGTCGACATTGAATTAGATGGGCGCCTTCACCGAATAAGTATATTTGAACCTCTTCGGATTGTAACTGAGGATGAGCTTACTGCTCAAGACATCACAGAATGCAACAGCAACAAAGAAAACAGCGAGGTAACCCTGTCTAACAACTGTCGGAAGACCTCCACCAAAGGTAAAAAGAGAGAAATATGTCCGAAGCAAGATGTGAGTACGAATGTGACACAGTTACCACAACCTGTGTTCAGAGAAGTTGAGCCAGTTTACGTGGAAAATATACCAGAAAAAGCCGTATTGCCGGATGCTTTTTATCGCTACACTGAACGCCCAGCAGAAGAGGTTGATAAGGATGTGGAATATGATCTTGATGAAGTAGATTTGGCATGGCTGGAGATGATTAATGAAAAACGTCAGAATGATGGTTTTTCAGTTGTTTCGTCGGACACCTTTGAGCTGTTGATTGACAGGTTGGAAAAAGAGTCGTACCTTCAAAACAAGCGTGTTGGTGTGACACAGTCACCTATTGATGAGAATGCATTTTGCTGTGTATGCTTGGATGATGAGTGCCACAACAGTAATGCAATATTATTTTGTGACTTATGCAACCTTGCAGTTCACCAGGAATGCTATGGTGTTCCATACATCCCAGAAGGACAGTGGCTTTGCCGCTGCTGTTTGCAGTCACCTTCGAGACCTGTTAGTTGTGTGCTTTGCCCTAATCAGGGTGGGGCATTTAAACAGACTAGCGATGGACGGTGGGCACATGTAGTATGTGCTATCTGGGTACCAGAGGTATGTTTTGCTAACACCGTATTTTTGGAGCCAGTTGAAGGTATAGATAACATTCCACCTGCTAGATGGAGGCTCACATGTTACCTGTGTAAGCTTAAAGGACGTGGTGCTTCCATCCAGTGTCACAAAGCAAACTGTTACACAGCCTTTCATGTCACATGTGCTCAGAAGGCTGGACTGTTTATGAAGGTAGAACCAGTGCGTGAGACTGGACTGAACGGAACAACCTTTACTGTACGCAAAACCGCATACTGTGAGGCTCACCGACCTCCTGGCACCCAGCAAGAAGAGACGCCAAAAAACTTTTTGAAAGAGGTGGATTCTGAGGAGGTCAGTGACACAGATAGGATGGAAAAGGATGACGGTGATAACAAAAAGGAGGGTGGAAAAAAGTTCCATGAGAAACTCTACACAAAGAACAGCAGGGATCTCATGCGAAAGAGCGATCCTGTGCCAGTTATGGCAGCTTTGCAAATTCCGTTGTGTAGGTAAGGGTTTTCATATGTTTTTATTGTTTAATGCAACTTAAGGAGTGACTGTAATTTTGTACAAAAAACTACAAATTGTGTGCCCAAAATGTGTACATATTTTCTTAGTACCTTAGATGTCTTTACAGGCTGAGGTGTATGGATTATAATGACCATACACATTCCTAACTTGGTACATGTGCCTCAGAAAAGCTATTTTCTTCTTCATTGGTGAACTTACCTGTGAAGCAAACCTGTAATTGGAAAATGCATTGGCTACTTTTTATAGACATGCTAGTTGGTTGTCAAGCTGCTCATATGGCTCCAATACTTAAACAAAGTAAACATATTACCACAATTTTTACTTTACATAAAAGGGTGGATAACCCTTTTATATAAGGGAAAATATGTGTAAATTTTTTTTTATTACTATTTTTTCTTTTCACATTTGAAGGGGAGACCCCTACCCTCCTGTCTTCACTGCTGCAGAGGTAAAGACTGAATGTGGAAACCCAGAGATTCCTGGAATACATAAGTCAAAAATTCCAGGAGGCTGCTGGCTGCTCCTTCTTATGCGCAAAAGGGGCTTTTCTCTAATGTTAAGGGGAAAAACAAATATAACAAAAAGTGTGCACGCTTGAAATCAGCACTTTTTTTTGGCCTACGCCGGAACGAAGAGGGAAGACAGGACAGAGTGGGACTGACTGGACCGAGATCGTAGAGGGAGGGATGGCTTTTCATCTGCGAAAGTTAGTTTTTTTTTTTTTAACTCAAAGTTCTGCTTTAAGTCTCTCTTGTGAAATAAAAAAGTAGATGACAAGTTTTGCCTTTACATGTTTGCACATATCTGTTTGCATTTGAATAACCTGAATAAAAGAGCAGCCGTTTGCATTTTTTGAAAAAGGTTGGTTTGGGAGTCCCCATATTTTTCTTTCAGCAGGACCAGTTTAGGTTACGTTAATTCTCCTCTATTAAATGATGTCCTAGTGTAGCTTCATCCTGTTAGTAGCTCTAGCTATGCATCTCTGAAAAATGTTGTGCTACATCAGATGTGTTGATGATCAAAATCAGAAATATTGCAGAGTTAAATATCCAGGTGTGTGAGATGATTGTGATCTTTGAGATGATCCTTGTAAGTGTGTATAAGGACAGTCGGATGTCTCAGTGCCATCCTGTAGAGAAATCTAACACACGTGTGTGTCCAGCTTTTAAACAGTAAGGTAGATGTGTATGTAATTCTGTTAGGACTCAAATAGGTTTGGTGTCAAATATTTAAAATAACTGAATACAGTGTAAAGACAGTACCCAAAATTAAAATGTGTTTATTTCAGTTTCCATCAGGGAAATTTCTTAACTGTTTGTTAGTTTCAGTCAACTTGATTTGTGCAAAATAGAATGGTCATGTCACAAATTGTCCCTAAGGGGAGGTCACAAACTAATGTCCCTACCATACTCCTATATCACTAACACAATCCAAGGACACTTTGGGAGAAAGCTAATAAACCTACCTGCATGCTTGTGGGAGGAAGCTCATGTAAACACAGCAAGAACATACAAACTGTATAGAGACAGTGTCCTGGTTGAAATTTGAACTTGGGACCTTAGTGCAAAGGCAAGAGCCACCATGCCACCCTACTCAATTACTAGCCAATATTTCCAGTTCTCTTAGAGGACAATTTATGTGGTTGGGGGCATTAACATATTGCACACTATACCGGAACTGGTAATTGCCTTGTTTTCTAGGCAACTTGTGTCTTCTTGGTAACAAAACTCTGTTTAAAGTGGGACCTAAACCAAGCCTCTTTTCACTCCTTCACCATCATTGACATCATCTACCGGTCATCTACTGGATTTTGTCCATCTTAATTTGTCAGGCCGGAATGACCAGGAGTTTGTTCATTCCCAGCAGCCAGTTATGCCAGGATCACTTGCAGAGCACATTATAAAGAAGGCTTTGAACATGAAAGTTTGTTTGTGTTATTGCAGAAGAGACATAGCTTTCCCCTTCAGTAGTAAAGAACCTGCCTGCTTGAATTTTTTAGGTTTAGTTCCATTTTAAGAGAACATGGGAGAGCTGTTACTGTTGACAAGTTTTTAAAAGTGCATGTTTTTGAGCTGTCATCCTTATTTTAACTCTAGCTGCTTATGAACCTCTGACTTGCATGACAAACGTTACTAGCAGCTGTTTGTTTTGTTTAGCCACTGGGGTGTAATATCTTATACTTTTGGATTTTAAATATATGTGGTTGTCTCTTCTGCCTCCCCAGCACAGGAGCCAATTGTTAACTTGAGTGGAATCTATGGGAGTGTCTTTGGCCCTGTGTAAGCTCTGACTGAGTTTAGGACAGGCATACTTTAAACAAAAACATGCTTTCTAGTAAAGTGAAGAAGGTTTAGAACCTCTGTTAAATTTTATTGCTGTATGTATCCCTATGACGGGACTTCCCGTTTCAGGTCCTGGTGATTTGTATCGGACAGAACAGGAAAAGAAGGATCACACACAGACAGCATTTAAAACCCTGCAAAAGGCCTAAACCCCCTCTCTGTCCAATGCTAAAAACAGTATTGTCTCACAATATTTAGCCAATTATCTTAGAATTGCCAGCAACTAAGTAGTGTGAGGTTTTACATAAATGTATTCATTTAACAAAATGCAAATCGAGATACTTTATGCTAAATGTGCATTGGCACAGTACAATGCAGCTTGAAGACTTTAAAGGGGACCTTAAGCTGATTATGTACATAGCAAGCTGTTTATACAATCTCCTTCAGATCTGCCTTGTGGTACAAGGACCTGCCTGAATGAGTACAAAATGAATTGCTTGTCTAGCAAGGCCCTTTTTTATTTAGCTTTACTAAATGATACTGTACAATGAGATTTAAAGTTGTGTATATGTGGCCAGTTTTAGAGATTGTGTATATTACTGTCAGATATCAGAGTCGCAAGTCATGTGCAGTAGGAACCTAGGTTCTTGCAGAAAAATGGTTTGTGGGCATGACAAGTTTGTTGTTGCTGATTGCATTTGTATTGCCTTTATTTCTGTATTTACATAGACTTGTGAAAACATTGTTTCTACTCTGCCAATTAGGACACAGTCTTATAGCTAGCTAGCACAGTCTTAAGCTAGTTACACACGTCCAATGGTTCTCGCCCGATAATCGTCTCAGGGCCGATATCGGACGAGAATCTGCCATGTGTACAGTGCCCGACGTCCATCGTCTGAACAACCGTCCTAGCTCATCCACGGACGATGGACGACGAACGATCCTAATGCAAGAGAAGGAGGAGAGCGCCCAGTAGGGTGTCGCTTCGTCGTTCTCCCCCTCCCCTCTCCATAGAGCATTCATGCATCGTGTAGTCCTTAGTTGTTGGAAAGGATTGTGACAGATCCTTTACAACTGCAATAATTGTACGTGTGTATGTAGCTTTAAAGTAGTCCTACAGAACAAAATGAAGAAAATTGGCTAGTAGCATGATTGTGACTGTTTATTCTGCATTACTGCACTGGAACAATCTCTTAGCTGGTGTGGTAATATTGAACTCCTGATCAGTATATTTGTTTTGGGTCATTTACACAAAAATAATTAATTTCTGCATTAGTAAGAATTCAGTGTGCTTTCAGACTGTTTTACAAGTTCAGGTTAGATGCAAAAAAAACAAAATTCTATGTACACAAAACCTGGGGTTCCTGCTCAGGAATAATAATGGATTTAGGCAAATGCTAAGCTAAGGTTTGTACCTTGTGTAAGCACATACATAAGCACATTGTGTAAGCACATACATAGTTTATCATGATTGTAATAGGTCTATATGTTGGACCAAACATTCTATGCTTGATGTCTTTCAGAAGAATGAAACGCCAAAAATGCTCATAGGAATATCTTGTTATATCTATCAGACAGCCCAATTGATAGAATATGATGTGGTCTGTGTATTTTGTGATAGCGGAGTTCCTATGCCTCATACAAATAAACACTTACTATACAATATCTGTTATTCATTTTAGGCTAATTAAGATCTCTAGTGGGGTTTGTTTGCAAAAAAAGACCCAGTTCATGCGACATCTTCACAGTTACTGGCTACTCAAACGTCAGTCTAGAAATGGAGTTCCTCTTATTCGAAGACTTCATTCTCATGTACAGTCTCAAAGAACTGCAGACCAGGTGAGAATGAAAATGTTAGCATTTCCAAAATTTTGTTTAGAATTGAAATGTCACCTCCTGTCATGTTGATACTGTTACTATATTGTTTTGTTTTTACCCCCTGTACTTTGTTTTGGATATTTCTATTAGCCATTGGTCAATAAAAATAAATAATAAAAAAAAAGAATTGACATATGTCTTTCTAAATGTTTAAAAAAAAAAAACGTTTTGTTTTTTTTTTTTTTTTTTTTTTTTTTTTTACAAATTAGCTGTAAGGAATGGAACTGTTTATAAGGAAGTGGACTACTACACATGATGATGTCCTTTAATTATCTTGAAGTTGGTTATAGTGAAATATTGTATAAAATAAATAAAAATAGTAAATAAAGTAGTAATTCGTTAAATTAAAAATGAATTTATCTGAACTAATTTTATAAGAATAAAATGACAATTTTTCTTTATGGTTGTCATATTTCTGTCAGGTAAATATGACCAGTATAAAAACAAAATCACGAATTGAAGAAAAAAATGTTTTAGTAAATCAATGAAATGCCTAACCCCGCTCGGCCTAAAAAAAAATACAGTATGGTATTCCTTTGGAAAACATAATAGGAAAGTCCAGGCAGTTGTGGAAAAACACAATTTTATTCAGTCTTTTATGCTTTAAATAATGAAATAATATTTATAATTGTGTTTTTACTTTGAGGAAACACAGGTACTTCATTGTTTGGTATAAGCAGCTCTTTTTTCTAGATAACTCAATGTTGGCCTGCGTTTACTTTTGTAAAGACATCAACTTCTGGTAAGTGACCCAGTGGGTTAAAATGTGAGTACTCGGTTATTTAGAAGAAGGTGCTGCTAACAGTAATGGTAATGCTTATGATACGTACGGAGCCAGTTCTCTACTTACTGCATTGGATGGCAGCCTCAGAGTATCTCCTTTCCCTATTCTTATTCCACAGGCTTATTCTTCCACAATTTGAGCTGATGGCTCCATTCAATGTTCTCGGACTCCCTTTCCCATAAATTAACAATATATGGAACGGACGTCCACTAGCCCAACTTGCACATATGCTCTTATATGTGTTCATGTATGATATACCGTATTTTTCGGACCATAAGACGCACTTTTTTTCCCCCTAAAGTGGGGGGAAAATCAGGGTGCGTCTTATGGTCCGAATGCATATTTTTTTACTTACCTGTATCCCCGCCGGTCCCCGCAGCCAGTGTCCTCCTCTGTGTTCCTGTGTCCCAGCGTGCGGCACTTGTGCCCGCCCACGAAGGCGGCGCCGATTGATTTCATGAATGCCGATCGGCGCCGCCTTCATGGGCGGGCACAAGTGCCACACGCTGGATCTCAGGGAAACACAGAGGAGGAACACAGACAGAGGCAGATAGCAGCCAATGTCTGTGTTCCTCCTCTGTGTTCCCCTGTGTTCCAGCGTGCGGCACTTGTGCCCGCCCACGAAGGCGCCGCCGATTGATTTCATGAATGCCGATCGGCGCCGCCTTCATGGGCGGGCACAAGTGCCGCACGCTGGATCTCAGGGGAAATCAAATGAATTTTTTTTTTCTTGTTTTCCCGTGCGGAAAACCTGGTGCGTCTTATAGTCCGGAGCGTCTAATGGTCCGAAAAATACGGTATGTATTTCAACCTATTTTTAGCTGTTTGTGTAAAGGTCAACTTTCATTGGATGTCTAAACCCAAAAACTAATATATTACATTTTACCACTCCTTAGAAAAGGTGGCTGAGTTTGTTCTTGGGCTATTTCCCTTTATTTTTTTGCTGGTGATCCCCTAAATATTATACTGTACCTCTGTTCTCTGCATAGTGAAACTTACTCATTTTTTTTTTTATCTATGAAGAGGGTATTGGTTGTTGCCCAGGCTGGATGTCACAAAAAACATTCATCTCATATTACTGGAAAGGTCAACAGGTATATTTTGTACTTGATGGGTTAAAAAAAAGAGGAGGTATAGCCACTACAATTTAGGACTGGTAAGCTGCAATATGTATAAGTTTTGTTCTTTAGTTAGTCTTTAAGATAAGAGTATCAAATTAAAGCATACTTGGCCTTCTCTGTGAGTTTTTTTTTTCGGTTTCTCTACAAATTTTGGGAATCTTATCATACAATCATTGGTTATTCCTACATCATATCCTACTTTGATTTGTAGAAAGAAAGAAATGGACAGACATCTTCTGTTAAGGAGGCACTAAAATACTGGCAGAAATTACGACATGATCTTGAGAGAGCCAGGCTGCTGACTGAACTTATTCGTAAAAGGGAGAAGCTAAAGAGAGAACAGGTAAGTGAGACATGCCTGCTTCAATTTACTGGGACCATTCTCACTAAGTTGCATTGCTACCTGCAACTTACAATTGTACAACATTTCACAATTTCTCATTTGACCAGCTTTACACGCAATGGCCACAGTTTCATTGTAGAATAAAGTCACAAAGCTTGGAGTAGGATATGGAAGTAGGCCATATATATATATATATATATATATATATATATATATATATATATATATATATATATATATATATTTACAAATACAGTCATGGTCAAAAATTTTTGTACCCTTGTATTTATGTAAAAAAAACAATTTCTCCCCGAAATATGTTGCAATTATAAAATTATCATCATTATCAGAATGGTACTAAATAAATGTATTTCAAGCATGTGATGTTCCTTTTATTTGTAAATCAACTCACCTATAGCAATTAACAGGTGCTGGCAATATAGAAATTTCCACTAGCAACCAGTTAAAATTAGGAAATGTTGACTCAATCTTGTTTTTGGTTGTCTGTTTCTTTTCATCACTAAGCATGATGAAAAGAAAGAAGAGCATTTGAAATTTCAGAAAGAATTTTCTGAAGATCTAAATTTTTAAAATAAATGAATACCAAAAATATCAGATATGCGCATGTAGGCCCCTTTAAGGATGTCTCTGGGTTGGTATCTAGGGATAAAAAAAAGGCAGATTTACTAAACACTTTTTTTTTAGCTCTGTGTACATAAAGGAAAATGGCAGAGCTCAAGTCCAAATTCATAATAGCAATGTCCCTGCCTTAAATGAGTCACAGTGGCTCAAAATTGATATGATTGAGAAACGGGCAAAATTAAGGTTGAAAAAGTGCCAGGACCCGATGGACTACATCCATGTGTCTTCAAAGAGCTGAGCTCAGTTATTTCAAAGCAATTATTTCTAATTTTTAGAGACTCTTTAATCACTAACATGGTACCAATGGATTGGCATAAGGCCAATGTGATTCCTATCTTCAAAAAGGGAGCAAAGTATTTACCAGGTAACTATAGACTCGTTAGTTTAACATCCATAGTTGGAAAGGTCTTAGAGAGTTTGATACAGAAACCACAGGTGTTTCGGCTAGAAAATAATATTATAAGTGATAGTCAGCATGGCTTCAAGAAAGACTGAAGTTGTCAAACAAATTTTCTCTTTTTTTATGAGGAAGTAAGTCAACAGGAAGATTGTAGAGTAGCAGTTGATATTGTGTACTTGGACTTTGCTAAAGCATTTGACACAGTACCCCAGAGAGTATTGGTTACTGATTTATACTCTGAATGGTCTAAGGTTATTAGTGCTGTACCTCATTGTTCAGTGTTGGGACCTTTACTGTTTAAAATCTTCAAAAATGATATAGATTTTGGGATTAAAAGTACCTATATAAATCCTGTTTATTAATACTTCTAATAATAATAATAAGAAGAAGAAGGGCCAAGGCGCAGAGTCTAAGCCGTAACCAGGTTTTCTCCAGAGCCTCTGATGGTGAGGGTGTTGCACTGTTGGTTATGGCCAGGTTGCGGTCCTTGGGCACACCAAGGTGGGCAAGCACAGTACAAAATCACAAGGCAGGCAGATAGTCGAGGAAAGCCGGGGACGAGACAGGCAGCAAACAAGAGAGGTCAGGTTACATGCCAGGGGTAAATAGCTAGGGATCCAGGAGACGCTGGAGGCACAGGAGACGCTGGAGGCACAGGAGACGCTGGAGGCACAGGAGACGCTGGAGGCACAGGAGACGCTGGAGGCACAGGAGACTCAGGGATATCCACAGACTGACAGGAACACTGGAACAGCACAGGGAAGTTGACTGGGAACCAGCAGACTAGACAACGAGGTGTTAACGCAGGAGCTGGACAGAAGAAACACTGAATTAGGCCACAGGTGAACAGGAACTAGCTTACAGAACTAGGGTCCTGAGACACATTGCACGAACACTGAGTGCAGTCTGTCAGCTAACTAAATAACCAGGGCTGATCAAGAGGTTATTTTCTGATTGGCAAGCAGCATTGATGGCGTTGATAAAGCTTGGAAACGGGCATGTCCAGCGACAGATACGCTGGCATGCGCAGGAGAGAGATGCCTGTGTTTTAGTGAGGAACAGATAAGTGTGACAGACTGTTCATCCAGGGAACATCCGATTGCCTCATGGAATCAGGAAGGATTTTTTTCCCCTGTTGAAGCAAATTGTACCATGGTTTTTTTTTACCTTCCTCTGGACCAACTATGTCCATAGGGTTTTATATCTGGGATATGTTTATTTCCCTAGTGGTTGAGCTTGATTGACTTATGTATTTTTTCAACCTAGCCTTCTATGTAACTATATAATAATAAATGAAAAGGAATGCTATTGCAGGAGACCCAAGAGGATCCCGCTACTGACACAGAAACATAAACCCGCTGGATTGGAGTTTGTCAAAACTCACCTGTGGAACCAAAATCCTTCTGGGAGTCCTCTGGACTAGGGAGACAAAAATACAGCTTTTCGGTAACTCACTTAATTCGATTGTTTACGGAAAACTAAAAGATGCCTTCAAAGAAAAGAACACCGTTCCTCCTTCCTTAGGCACTGGCAGTCTTAACTGTTTGCATTGTGTTATAAAATCTGAAGATTACCAAAGAGTTCTGAGGCCTAACGTAGGGCCCAGTGTCAAAGAGCCAGTGTCTCAGCCAGAGTTCATAGGTCTTACAGCAGGACAATGACTCAAAACATAATTCAAAAAGCACCCAGAAATGGTTTAAGACACAGAGCTGGAGAATTCTGAAGTTGCCAGCAATGAGTCCAGATCTAAATCTTATAGAACACCTGTGGAGAGATCTAAAGCAGTTGGGAGAAGGAACAACACTTTGAAAATACAACTTTTTGTTTACTCCACTTTCAATTTTCTTTAATTTTTTTTGTTAGGTAAAATTGCAACAAGCAGCAATGGAGCAACAGCTAACCCCATTTAATGTGTTTCTACGGGCTACTTTGGATTTGTTGCAGGAGAAAGACCCAGCTAACATATTTAAGGAACCAGTAAATCTAAAGGAGGTAAGCTGTTCACTATTTTCCAGTTGCAAAGTTTAGTATATATTTAACTTACAGTTGTTAAATACATTTATATAAAAAAGTATATATTTATATAATTTTTACTTATTCACCAGGTACCAGACTACATGGATTTTGTTTTACACCCCATGGACTTTTCTACGATGCGTCATAAGCTGGAATGCCATCAGTACCCATCCTTTCCAGCCTTTGAGGATGATTTCAAACTTATGATCTCTAACTGCCTGCTTTATAATTCTCGGGAGACTGTGTTTTACCAGGCTGCTATGCGTCTACATCAGCTGGGTACAGCAGTACTTCATCAAGCTAGACGTCAGGCAGAAAGCATTGGTTATGATCCCCATACGCTGATGCACCTACCTGAGAAGCCCCATGCTGATGACTACTACCGGTTCTCATGGGAAGAAGGTGAGCTTTTTCTGCTTGGTGAGAAGGGAATAGTACTTGAGACAAATATTAACCACTTCAGCTCTCACACCCGTATATCCTTTATTGATCAGATCAGTTTTTACAGTTAGGCTGTTTGCCTGTTTATTTGGCAAAAACATATGATAAATAAGTAATACATACACAAATGTTTTCAGGATCAAGAACACTTTCTTGACATAATCTTGACTTGCAACAGTTTTTATTTTGTATGCAATCTGTAGACAAAAAATCTGAGTCTTTATTTTGCTATAGATAAATTTGAGTATTTTCCTAATGTAAAACAAAAAATAGCAAATGATATGTTTGACTAATATACATGTATATGTAATTCATTTTTTTCTGTTTTTACTCTTCTTTTTTGAATTTTAAATTCTTATGAATTCCACACAGCTTTTGTGTGACTTTTTAAGGATTTATAAAGGTATTTTTACCCTACCATTTCTATATTTTATGATGAAACTTCCCCAATTATATTCTATTCTTATTTCATTTTTTTTTCACATTACTTTCAAAGCGCATCCTTAAGGAGATTTTCCAGACACCTTCATATAACTACATGTTTCATTGTAAAAACTTTGTTTATTCAAACAAATAAATACCTAAAAACCATACCAAATATTACAATCATTTCTATGACATCAGTTAGGCATAAACATGAAAACCTGTTTTTAAAATAATTAATGGAACATGTAATTAATTATATGAAGGTACCTGGAAAATCCCCTCAAAGATGCACTTTGGAGGGTATGATTAACCAACGAATGTGGCAGAGAGGAGGTAGAATGGGAGCAAAACCAATGTTCATCAAAGCTTAAAAACACTTTCCAAAAGCTGCAGGATGTTTTCTTTACAACAAATGTATTCAGAAGGATTAATTTAAATGTTTTTTTTTTCTATTCTTTTTCATTTTGCAGTGGATGATCTTTTGCTCCCTGAGAACAGAGCTCATATGTCTTCTGAATGCCAGCTTAAAGAACTCTTGGAAAAGCTGGAGATTGTTAGTAGCTTTCGAACCAGCGGAGCACGCACAAGGCGCTTGAAACTGCTGAGAAAGGAAATAAATCTTTTGCAGCAAAAACTGGCATCACGTTGCAAAGACCTAAATGATGCATGTACTGGTAAAGTGTTTTTTATTTAAATTGTTAAAACTAAAGTTTTTAATCAGCTTATAGCTCTCCATCTTTGGTCCCCCTCTTTTCATGCACCAAGCTAATAAAATTTAAATAAAATAAAAGAAATAAACCTCAACATTTTTCCTAAATACAGGTAAATAAAATAAAATAAATTGTAGACCTGGTGACATCATTTACTGGGTCTCTGTGCTTTTTTATGCAATGCAGGCAGATCAAGGAAAGGAACTGAAATCAAAAAACTGAAAGCTGCAGGACAGGGACAGTATGCATTGGAAGGAAAGAGTTAGATGATGATGGATGTCCTTCAGCCACTAAATAAAGCAGTCTCTATCCAAGCTGCTGCAGCTTCTAATGCACACTGTGAGATTCTTGGAGTGTGTAGTGAAATTGGAGTAAACTGGTACAAGAGAGAACATGTACAACTATTCAAAACTATGCATTCCTCAGAGTAGTAATCAAGACTAGATAATTTTGTGTAAATTATACCCAGCATACATAGAGAGGCTAAAGAAGAAATAGTATGCTTTATGACAAAGCCTTTTTGCTTTTAACCCTATTTGCTTCCTAGGATTAAAGGGTTATGCCCTGAGTGGTGGTGGCGGCTAAAAAACATGGTAAGGTATAGTGGCTGCAATGTGTTTACATTTTTTCAGAGTGTTGGCTCTGTAGATGTGATTAGACTGATTGCAAAGCCACCTGATCACATGTAGAAGCAGCCTAATGTGGCTTGACGGTGTCTCTGGAATCACATCCACGATATACCTAATGCACCGCTAAAGAAATGTAAATACGCTTCTGGGTACTATATTGGTGGGGAGTGTGTTTACAAGCAGTGTACAAAACTCTCAAAATTTAAAAGGCTCACCACCCTCACATAATTGAAAATTTACATGTAAATGTAAACAAATGCATATAAAACAACAATTGCATCAAATGTTATGTATCGAAAGTCACAACCATAAGATCAATAATTCCAGGGATGGAGCTATTTATTACCTCTAAACTGATAACCTGTAAAGATTTATTTAGCTTTTATTTGACTTCCTATTGCAGATGGAAAAGCTACCAACCCCCCTATGCTGGAGCCTACAGATTGTGCTCTGCCACTGCAAAATGCTACAACTCATGAGCATCCCCCTACACTGCAGCCCATGACTCAGAGTCCTGTCCAAAAACAAGGGAAGAATACCTCTCATGTGAAAACTCGGAGCTCTCCTGTGCAGAATCCAAGAAGAAGGGCAGGTATTGCTATGCATAAGTCTTGGAAGAAGAAAAAGACATCCACTGAAAACAGCCATCACTCTTTAAGTGGAAATGAAAGCGATGAAGAAAGAAACGCAGAATATTCATCTTTAGGTAAAATGTTTTAGAATATTATCTTTTTTTTTTTTTTTTTAGTTTCTGCTGTAGTTAGATTACCTAAAGTTGGTGCAAATTTGATCTTTAAATTCCAAACAGCTGCTACTTGGTATACAAATCCTACTTCATTTTGGAGGAATAGCCTCTCCTCTTTCAGCTGTTTTTTCTGTGCTTGCCTTTCATTTAGTCCTAGTGTTTTGCATAATGCTAACCTATAGCATTCAGCATAGACATTCCTACTTATTGTGCGTATGCAGCAGCCTGCACTTAAACCATTTCATACCATTATAGATTGTCATCCTACCCTTCTCTTTACTAATCATTAATTTAAATTAGCAGTAGTAGTGTTGAAAAACTAATCTACAAACAGGACCGGCTTCCAGCATTCTCCAGTCACTCAGTTCTTTACAGTTACTTCCCAGTTAAAGCCAAAGCAAGGTCGGGATTTGAACAGGACAGGTAGAGGCAGACAGTTATTAGGCTGACAATTAACAATTACAGATGTGTAAATGTTTTAATATGCTAATAAGGTAGCAACATTTGTTTATATTTCTTTTGTGTATATTTTTACAGAAGTTGCCAATGGGTTTAGAACACATACAGAAAGTGGCTTAGATTCTGACAGCAGCTCTGAGTTATATAGGGAGCCACCTTTATATTCTAATGGGTATGTAATGTCTTTTGTTTCTTAGGTTGTAGTATGGTTTTTGGGACCACATAATAATTCTGCTTTTTGAAACTTTATAGGAAAGTGACGCCTCTAGGAAAACCTGCCCTCTCACATCTGCCTCTTCTTGGAGCTGTAAATGGTGATTATACCGGTCGAGGTGAGGAGAATATTGTACTTGATGGTGTAGTTGCGTTTAAGGTCTGCTATTTAATTTTACCCATAATACTGTTTCGCTTTTACCATAGCAAAATTTGAAAATTGTATTGTTTAGGAATGTGTAAAATTGCTGTGAGGGTAAAAAAAATTTAATGTTTAAAATCCAGTTATAAAACCAGGTTCCCCTTCTAGATTTCACAGCTCAACCAGATGTAATGGCATTAAAGAGGAGGATTAAAGCTGATCTCTGAAAATAAAAACCAGGTCTCTGTTATAAACTGCCTTATTAACAATGAGAATGTGTATAAAGCAACGAGGCAAGCAAACTTTGAAAATACAACTGTGTGTCAGAGTTTTAACCAAATATGTTTCCTTTCAGTACTTATTGTACACCTTTAGGCTCCCTAAAGGATTTTTTTTGTTTTTCTGCTTGAGTAAGCAGTGTATAAAGTCTATGAAGTCTTGAGTCTATAAATTCTTTGAACTGGCTAACTGGCTATAAAAATAGTTTAAATTAGTTCTTTTACGCGTTATTATTTTCATTCCCAAACCATCTTCCCGGACAACATATGATAGGTATGTCCTCCAACAGGAATAGGAAACGCATTACCAAAGCACTTTGAGTTGAAGTCTTTCTGCAAACTGATCAGCTTATGTGATTTTTGTGGCCCGAGGAAACATGTTACATGGGAACCTTTAGTGCCTTGGGAAAGCAAGTACTAGGTTGTTTCTTATTTCCCAAGTGCACTGCTGGGTGGTATTTCTCATGTTGGCAGTGTGGACAGGCCTCTGGATAGGTAATCTTTATCTTGGGACTATTTCAGTGCTGTAACAATTTAGAGACCTCTCTTCTTTGGGTCGTACAGGGTAAATTTACTTTAGTAACAGTGTCAGACACCAAGTCCAGGTGGAGTAATGTCACTTCCTTGGCTCTGTTTTCCTGGTTTCTGGACTCCATAGGTGCAGTGGGTAATGGATAGAGCTTGCTGATGCCTCTTCCAGCCAAGGCTCCTACAGAAGATGGCATGAATGGCAGATAACAGAGAAATTCTCTTTTGCTCTTTGCACAAGCAATAGACGGGTGTCCCTCTGTTACAAGGCTGTTTGCTGCAAACTTTGAATTACATTAGTTTACCTCCCACCTGTCTCCAAAGCTTCTAAGCCTACAGTAAAGCCTTATGCTATAGTATTCTTCCACTGGAAAGGAGGCCCATGTAAAGCCAAGCATGTATACCACAGTGACTATCTAGAGTGATATGTATGTTAATATTATAATGTATTGTTTGATATTGCAGAACTATGCAGTTTATGTAGTGTTGCTGACAGTGTAAGTGTATGTAAAGGCAAACATTTTTTAAACTTTTGAAAAAGGAAGGAGAGGGTGGAACCCCCTGTCAAGTTTTTATTTTTGTCTATTTCCCCACTGGGGAGATTCACACCCATACTTTAATGACCATTGTTACTAAGGTAGTAAGTTAGTAGAAAACAACATTTTGTCAGAGCAGTAGAAAAATCCTCCAGTGGGGACACTTGTGCTGGGATGAAATTTTTGTTCACTTTGAAAAGATTTTCTCTTGTTTCCCATTGTATGTTTAGGTTTTTTTGGTTTTATCTATAATGTACCACAGTGGATTTCTTACAGACCTTCTTTTGTATATGGCGATCATTGTAGTCCCACAAGATAAAGCTATGTCCTATGGTTCAGGTTTTTTCTGATTCATAAGACTTCCTTTTCAAAGTGTTTTGGAGGATGGTTTTGTTGGATGAGATGTTTATTCCTCATGTGCTGTCCAGTAAGACTATTGGAAATAGTTACACATAAGTCTAACTGATTTTCAGTTTTTCTCGTTTTTTTTTTTTTCCTGGTCGCTTGTTGAGAGAAATATTAAATGTGGCACAAGTAAAGGAACTGTAGATAGCTCAAATGTGGTTGAATTATTAATAGGGTGGGGTATTTTTTTTTTTTTTTTAGCAGTCTTATAAAGCACAATCCACAGTGTAAGACCATCTTGCGTAGCATGCTCATAGTCTTTGACAATCTTTTGTGAGATGTTTTTAACTTCGGACTACCCATGTAGCCTTGTCATAGTCGTTAAAGGGTCTCTTGTGGATTATATCCACTAATAATATTTGCAGCCCTTTTATTAATGTCAGGGGCTGCAATTAAGACCTTTTTTTTCACTCACCAGCACTGTTTTAAAGTAACGCTTACTATTTAAAGTGACACTCCAAATATTGTACAATGTTTGATACAATTGGGTTCTTGGTGGTTGTAATACATTGTAAAGTGTACTTATTATTTATTTATTTTTTTAAAACTTTATTTTTAAATTTGACATCCAAGAAACCAACAATATACAATACAAACATATCAAACAACAAATTATACAGATGACTGTCAGTTAATAAAGTCCTATACAACATAGGTAAATAAAATCTCATGGCGATATCAAATACACATAACATAATGCTTAGAACATACACAGTATCCAAATACCAAATATCAAACATTACAGGAAACTGAAAAATAAAAACGCATGGTTATTGTTGACAAGCAATATAATCTGCAGGCTAAATAAATTGTTTCCAATAGAACCATGTACGAGTATTTTTGACCTTTGACTGTTCCTCGGATGCTAAGAGATCTTCCATAGCTCTAATATCGTTCACTTTATTTAGCCACTGTTTAATAGTCGGTGGCCCTGGTTGTTTCCACATAACAGGGTTACAGCTTTTAAAAAAAGAGGGGTGAGGGATGCGCTATATTTCTTTCTGGACATGGTGGAGACATGGAGCAGGGCCAGTTTCGTTTTTTCATGTATAGACACATCTCTTAGCGATTTAACAATATCTGCCACTTTCCCCCAAAAAGACTTTACTAGTGGACAGCTCCAGAATATATGCAACAATGTTCCTTTTGACAGTGCCAACAATAGGGGGCTTGTTTCAGGGTGCATTTTGACCAAAACCACCGGCGTTCTGTACCATCTTTTTAGTAACTTAAAGTTAGTTTCCTGATACTGGCTACTAATTGATGCCTTATGTCCAAAATAGAGCAATTGCTCCTTCTGCTGGTCTGAAAAAGCTGCAACACCCTTTCCTATATCTCAACATACCAAGGTGTATTTCCAGAAAAATGAGAAAGCAATAGCTGGTAAGAGTAAGATAGAGTTTCTATCAATGGTCCCTCGGCTATACACACCTGCTCTAACCCTGTAAGGGGTCTCTCCTATAGGAGGATGTCCCCTAGCCTGAGCAGCAGCGCTAGGCGGCAACCAAAGCACCAGATGAATAGGGACTGGGGAAACAGTATTCTTAAATCTGATCCAGCCCTTGAGTTTCCTGTGTCTACACCAATCTATCAGATGAGTCCGATGAACCGCTGCGTGGTAAAGTACTGGGTCCGGTAAGGCCATGCCCTCTAATAATTTAGATATTCTAAGGACCCTAAAACTGATCCTGGGAGAATCATTGCCCCATGAGAATTGTATAAACTCTAAT
Organism: Pyxicephalus adspersus; assembly: GCF_032062135.1. NCBI lineage: Eukaryota > Metazoa > Chordata > Amphibia > Anura > Pyxicephalidae > Pyxicephalus > Pyxicephalus adspersus. Next base: position 113,579,965 of record NC_092858.1, read on the forward strand.
CGAAACTTTAGTAAAAGCGGGGTGGGCAGGTGTACGGGCAACGTTTGTAGTAGGTATAATAACCGGGGCATGACATTCATTTTGAGAATGTTATAGCGCCCGAACCAAGAAAATGTATTTTGTCTCCATCTTTCTAAATCATGTCTTATCACATTAAGTAAGGGCAAAAAATGTATTGCTGCTGTACGAGAGAGGTCTGCTGGAATGAAAATGTCCAGGTATTTAATGGCCACTGTGGCCCATTTAAAGGGGAAGGAGGGTGATAGAGTGTGCACCAGTCTATGTGGTAGTGAAACATTTAGGGCCTCTTATTTTTGTGGATTGATTTTAAAGTTGGAAATGTCAGCATAATCTCAAAATTTCTTCAGTAAGTTAGATATGGAGGCGATTGGCGATGTAATATAAAATAACAAATCATCAACATTAGCTGCCACTTTGTGAGAGGTATCCCCTGCAGATACTCCTGCAATATTCGGGTTTGATCTTATGCGTCTCAAAAAAGGATCTAGCATAAAAAAAAAATACCAGTGGCGAGAGGGGGCCCCCGTTTCATCCCATTTGCAACTGAAAACAGTTCAGGGAGAATCCCATTCGTTCTCACACGAGCCGTAGGATTCGAGTATAGGGCTGATATCCAATGAAGCAGTCTCTAAGGAATACCAATGTGAGACAGCATTAATTAAGGATAGTCCCAATCTATTCTATTGAATGCCTTCTCGGCATCGAAGTGTACTTATTTTTTAAAACAAATCATCCTGCAATCCTACCTCCTGTACACGGTTTCCAACTTTCAGCAGGAATTTTGACATCTACTTTTGCTTTAAGACCCATACAATGATGGGAAGGTTTGCCTCTCTACCATGCTGACAATTGTTTATTTGTTTATTTTTTACTAGCCACATTCACAAGAACAATATAAGACTTTACTATACAATCTTTATCTTAACATGTATACTATCTATCTCTGCAGAAAGCCTGCTGATGTCATTTGATAGTTCTGTAGAATTGAGGCCTCTCCAGTCAGTATGGGCTAAATGTCGTGGATACCCTTCCTACCCTGCCTTGGTAAGAGACAAACCTCAATTCAGGAGGGGTTAACTATAAAAGAACCATGTTTGTGAAGGGAATTATTTCTGTTGTCCATTATTACAGATCATTGATCCAGATATGCCAAGGGAGGGTTTACTTCACAATGGCATACCGATTCCTGTACCACCTTTGGAAGTTCTTAAGCTTGGAGAACAGAGGCGGCTTGAGAACCCTGGGCAACAGCTCTTTCTAGTTTTATTTTTTGATAATAAAAGAACATGGTGAGTCATGGAACTTTTTATTTCTCATATCTTTTCTTGCATAATCTTAGGGTTTGCTCGAAAAAATCAAAATCACCTCAACTACACACTTGTAGCACAATGCAATGCACAACAGTACTCGTGGAGTATCTTTGTGCAGCCTGCACAAAGAAAAACAAAATGTGCATTGCAGCACAGTGTGTTGTGATGTGAATGGGCCCTTTTCATATTATTGTTGTTCACAGTTTTTAGGAAGAGGATTAGTGGCCTGTGCACCCTTTTTCTTTTTAATGTGACAAAATTTGTATGCGTTTTGCTAAATTAAAATGCACTTTAAGTAGAGAGCATTCTTTCCTATGTGGAGGGTTCACATTTAGGTTTGGTATTTTATGTTTCCTGCATTTTGAAAAGCAAAATATATGGCCTATTTGCACATACCCAATGCATTACAAATTTTTTAATAAAACAGTATGAATCCTGCCTAAATGATTTCTGTTTTGGTGTAGTTTTGAAATTTTCTATGCCCAAATCTATATTCTAATAATAACCTGTTCTTGTTTGGACATGTAGTGTGAATTGTTCATGGAATTTATCATAGCACAGCACATGTATGGGCAAGTGTCAGAAAATTTTACGGAATTGATAAAAGGGAAACTTAACTTACCAAAAATGTAGTTACGTTAAGTTGAAGACTCTTGTTTCTTATAGCATGGCATGACTGCTTAATAAATTTTGTAGCCAACATTAACGTTAAATTATTTTCTTAATTAGGTTCTTACCTGTTGATGAAAATGGTACAATCCCCATGTACTTTATAACTACCAGGGGGCTGTACCATATAGTCACATGTAACTTTAGACTTTCTTTGATCTACCTGGAGCTGATCATTGGCAGAGTCTTTGCCATTTTGGCTATTCTTATATCCATTTAAAAGGTAGTTTTTTTTTGTTTTTTTTTCTTACACATCTTTCAGGTTTTGGTCACTATTTTAAAACATTTGAGATCATTTTAGCTAAACAGCTAAAACACTCTGCACTTTTAATTTAACGTTCTTTTGAACAGTGTCTGGAACGGCCCATTTCTTTTTAAAGAAAAATTCTCTATAACCAGCATGTCTAACATTTTATTCCTTCCCTAAGTGCCATAATTGACTTTTAAATGATTCTCTTGACTTTTGTGGTTTTCATTCATGTTTGGATTTGAAGGAGAATGTGTAGTGTTCCCAATGCATTAGGAATGCAAAGCATAAAAAAAACTATTATATGGATTTTGAGCTGTGTTCACTTTTTTTTTTAAACACACTATTCTAAACTAATATTATAAGATGATATAGCAAGTCTGTAGATTTGTAAAAATCACATCAACATCATTTATGGGAATTTCACCCAGCATGCTACTTGGTGAAAATACTTGGTAGGTTGTCTTAAATTGTATATTTTTATATTAATATCATGTTATTGCACGCTGTTTTAGGCAGTGGCTTCCCAGTGACAAGCTTTTACCTTTGGGAGTTGATGATACAGTTGACAAGCTGAAAATGCTAGAAGGCCGAAAGCCAAGCATACGCAAGTCTGTACAGGTGGCTTATGATCGAGCGATGACCCACCTGAATCGTGTTGGGTATAATCACCCATTTATTACTACAAACTACCTATACTAATCCATTTAAATCCATAATGGAAGATATTGTTGCACTTTTCAACAGTAGAATATATTATGAAACTTACTGGTAATTTTTTATTGGAAAGTTCTTCATCCTACTGCCTAAGAAGACAAAAAATATTTGAGGTAGTAGTCATTATCTGTTGATTGTGCCAAAATGAACTGAAACAAGCATGTTGTTTTAAACCCTACACCCACATGTGGGAAAGTAATACATTAGTAGGGTTTTTTTTTGTTTTGTTTTTAACTGTGAGCTATTGGTATAAATTAGATTCTGACCAATATGTGTAATTCAATTTACTTTTTTTATTTTAGATTTTAGCTAGGTTAAAAAGGTCTGCCCAATTTATATGCCAACGAATTAGTGTATTTTGAATCATAGAAAAGAGTTTGAATTTATCTCTGCCTTGGGAACTATATAATAATATTTTAGAGTTCTGGCTGGTTCCAATAAGTTAAAAAATAGCTTATAAAAAAAAGATATGAAATGTAATTGTTACTTTTGTATATCAATAATGCTGTTTAAAGAATATATCTAAATTATAATGTGAAATGAAAAGAGTTTTCTGAGGTTGTGCCCTGTGGTTTTTAGAAAGATCATCATTAATATCACAATGTTGGTGGCTTCAACTCCAAAAGAAGAATCCAAAAACTGAAATTTCCAGATTTGATAGTTTATTCTCACTATCTATTGGAAAGTATACTGGTTGCTAGCTCCATCTATTGTTATAGGATGTTCTTGATCTTCCTAATTATTTCTTCTTTAAGCTTACATTAAAAAGATTTTATGGAAACTTGTTATCCTGCAGGAGTGAGGCTTCATGGCTATGGTGCTATAACTGGGATCTCCTGCAGAAAAAAAAAACTAAAAGGTACAATAAACAAGTTGTTAAATTAACCCACCAGCATCTATCTGTAAAACTTTATTATACACAACATATCTGTATTGAGTAAACTTGCCATTTAAACCAGATTGACTTTGTTGTATGCTAATCTAGGTATGTTTGTAATGGGTAGTTAGTTTGGCCTACTATGTGCATAGTAATGCAGTTGGTTTACAGGTACAAGATTTACACTTTAGTAAATGTGCAGTTTAAGGTTCTTTGCCATCTGCGTGGCATTTTAGATTCTTGCAAACCACAAACCGGTAAAAACAGAAATCGGATGCAATATGAAAACCTATCTTTCAGGCTTTAAAATTGAGTTATCTATTGTCATAATCTTTGAGAAATTTAACCATAGTAAACCAGCCTTTTTTTTTTTTTTTTTTAACACAGATTCTATGTGCAAATATTGGTTTGGGAGAAAATGTGAGAGGTGGTGTTTTAAACCTTATGGAGTTAGTGGTTTTGTAAGATGGTAAGAATATTTCTTGCCTAATAAAAAAACCTGCAAGAGAGTCCCTTTAATTTCTGAAGGCCTCTACCCTTTTAGTTGATTTCCTGCATTTTCTATTTACTGGATTCCAAGGCAGTGTAACATTAGCTTCACCAAAAAAGTCCCACCTCATTTGACTCTCTCTTGTTAAGGAATATTCAGATAGTGGTAAACACTAAATATTAAATATTCCAACGTTCTAAAATTGAGCCTCTAGTCAATGTAATAAAAAAAAGTGTTGTTTCTTTTTCATGCCTCAGATATTGTCATGGGCATACCTATTCTTTATTTGTTTTAAGCTTTAATGGGGGGGGGGAGAACATCTACATGTGATCACTTGTTAACATCATATCCATTCAGGTCTGTGCTTTGCTTTTGGATAAATTAAAAACATTCTGTTCTGGTGGACAGTATTATTTTAATTATATATTGTTTCTTCAAACTAAAATCTGTTTTTAAATGCTCACACCTAGGAAGTTGTCCTTTTACATTGGTACATAGTAGGTTAGGTTGAAAAAAGACATAAGTCAATCAAGGTCAACCACTAGGGAAATAAACAGATCCCAGATATAAAACCCTATAAGACATAGTTGGTCCAGAGGAAGTAAAAAAAAACCCTGGTACAATTTGCTTCAACAGGGTAAAAAAAATCCTTCCTGATTCCATGAGGCAATCGAATGTTCCCTGGATCAACAGTCACTGTTATTTTTACTTTAAAGCCTTAATACCCAGTTATATTCTGTGCTTCTAGAAAAACATCCAGCGTTTTCTTAAAGCAATCTATAGTAGTTGCTGAAACTACTTCCTGAGGGAGCCGATTCCACATTTTCACAGACCTTACAGTGAAGAATCCTTTCCTTATCCGGAGCTTAAACTTCTTTTCCTCCAGATGCATCCTTCTTTTCCTCCCTCTTGTTCTTTGTAATGATCTCAAAGTGAATAATGGGGGAAGAGAGTTCTTTATATAGACCGTTTATATATTTATACAGGGTGATCATATCCCCCCTTAAATGTCTCTTCTCAAGGGTGAATAGAGTCAGTTCAGCTAATCTCTCCTCAGCTGTCCTTCTCTGCACTCTCTCCAATTCAACAATGTTCATTTTGTGAACTGGTGCCCAAAACTGGAGTGCATATTCCAGATGTGGTCTGACCAATGCTTTGTACTGAGACAGGATTATGTCTCCATCTCTGCAGTCTATTCCTCTTTTAATAAAAGCAAGTATTTTTGCTAGCTTTAGATACTGCAGCTTATTAAGTCTATGATCTACCAGAACCCCCAGATCCTTTTCCATTTCTGACTCCCCCAAATGTATTCCCCCTAGACAATATGAAGCATGCATGTTGTTAGCCCCCAAGTGCATAACTTTACATTTATCTATATTAAATGACATTTGCCACTTGGCTGCCCAATCAAACAGTACATCCAGGTCTGCTTGTAGATTATAGACATCCTGTATGGACATAATTCCATTACATAGCTTGATGTCATCTGCAAACATAGAAATGGTTTAATCCCAATAAAGATTATAAAGATGTTAAACAGTAAAGGTCCCAACACTGAACCCTGGGGTACACCACTAATAATCTTAGACCATTCAGAGTATGAATCATTAATTACAACTCTCTGGATGTGATCTTTAAGCCAGTTCTCTATCCATTTACAGATTTACTTTTCTAAACCTATTGACTCTAACTTGCATATTAACTGTCTGTGGGGTACAGAGTCAAATGCTTTATCAAAGCCCAAGTACACTATATCAACTGCTACTCCACTGTCTACCTGTTTACTTACTTCCTCATAAAAAGAGAGTAAATTCTTTCTTGAAGCCATGCTGACTATCCCTTTTAATAATATTTTCTAGCAGAAACTCCTCTATGTGGTTCTTTATCAAACTCTCTAGGATCTTTCCAACTATGGACGTTAAACTAATAGGTCTGTAGTTACCTGGTAACTCCATTTTTGAAGATAGGAACCACATTGGCCTTACGCCAATCCATTGGTACCTTGCCAGTGACTAGAGAGTCTCTAAAAATTAAAATAATGGCTTTGAAATAACAGGTCCTTTTCTTCAGCTTGAAACCTAGTTCCCTAAACTGATGTTTAAGGATCCTCCATCTTCCATCTATATTGTCATTGAAAATATTGCTTCAGCACTTAAAAAATCATGCACTGTGTGCTTTTCTAAAATGGGGAAATACAATTCCTCTATATTTGTGGTCCTAATCATCTATATTTAAATTTACCCCTTCCGGCATTTATTAAAGCTCTGTAATTTAAGATGTAGAATTTATGAACTGTACAAAAGGCCAATGTAATACCTATCCATAGTACACAAATTAAAAGATATTTTAGATAAGCACTACAAAGCATGTACAGTTTCTCATAATTAACCATTTTAAAAAAATGTTGCTTGTGGAAAAAGTATTTTCGAAACATTAACATATTCAATTTCACATACCAAATATCTGACAATTATTTTGTTACTGTAAGCAGTGTGGGGCTTAGGGACCAGAAGAAAGTAAAGAGGACCCATACTTACACAGCCTTCAGATTCCTTAATATACATTAAAATGAAAACCAATGATTAGCATACATATTTTATTTTACAAAATAAAAAAAACAGTTTTTTTCACGTTTTTTGCAAGATCGTTACAAGTTTTATTGCTGATCACAGACTAGACCACCTAAAAATGTGTGTGCTGACTCTTACTGGTTTTGGAAGGAACTATAAAACTGATCAGTTTAATAGTTAAACAATTAAAAGAGGAAAATGTAGCTAGGTTGGGCTGTCTTACCGTGAAAAGTGTCTGGGAGGGTTCCATTTGGTCAGGTATACAAACTGTTTTATTTTTTTAATGGCAACCTGAAAGAAAATTTGCATACATACAATGTCACTACAGCCTTGGTCCTAAAAGAGAGATTTGCAAGACTAAGTTATTTTTCTCATTACATTAATACTTTTTAAAAAGAATTGCACAAGGAGTGCAATGAACGCTTATCACCCAAAGATGCAATTTGAATTTTTTAGTTTATAGACAGTTTAGGCACATGAATGTTGTTTATGCTTATAATTATATACATTTCAACATTAAATAGTAACAAGACTGGCAGAGTCAAAAAGCTAACCAGCTTTAATGTTACAAACAAGAGAAACAATACTTGCATGAACATAATCTATGAGCCCTCGTTCAGATATCTGCAGACTTCCTCCTGGTAGCTAAGTGAACAGATATGCACTCTCTAAACAAGTGTAAACAGAGCTGTATTTATTACAAAAATAAAGAATAATGTTATGTTGGTATACTTTGTCTATTTTCTTCTAAAAGGAAATTTAGGAGAAGTAAATGCTGGACATTTTTCTTTTTGTAGCATTCTTTATAAACTAAGTAAAAAAACAAACATTGAGAGTGAGGAAGCACCCTTAATTTCCACTGACCTGGGAACTCAAGAACAATGATCTTGGCACCCAAACTCTGAGAGGTATAAGAAAAATATGATGATTTAACTCAATAGCTTTTACCCAAAACTGAAATATTAACTTTTATTGGAGAATGTGTTTTAGATTGGACTGACTCTTGGAGCCCAATTCAACTTTAAATTTCAATTGTTTATACAGGTTCATTAAAAAATGTGAAAAAAGCCTGCAATAGACTGCCTCTATGTGGGAAAGCGCTGCAGAGGTCTGATAAGCCCCTATAGGTCTGTAATGCGCCCAGCTTATAGTCCCTGCTGATTGTAGAGCTCTGTATCTGATTTAACAGGGAATGATTCAGAACTTTGTAAAGAGCTATCTGCTTTTCAGGGGGAGCAGGGGTGTGCAATCAGGGTAAAAGGCTTTCTTCTTAGACTGTTGCTGCTTTTTACAATCTTTGCACACCTTTATTTCGATAGACCTGGAATGTATTTCGTAAATATAAACTCATTAATTTGGAATTTAAAAATTACAGTAATATTGCATTTTTTCCTCTAGGATTGCTGTTTGGTATACACAACTGTGATAGTCCTCAGAATCATATATGTAATATTTATAGATGTGACAATCTGTGAGCAGGAGATAAAGCTTGGAACAAATACTAATTTTAAAAATAGATTTGTATATTTAATGAATATCCATTGCTCTGGAATGCAGAATACAGTTGTTGTTAAGAATACATTTGACTTATGATATATTTATATTTGAATCTCAAAAATAAAATTATCTCTCATCCTCATTTGTACTGTAGGTCCTGCCTCCATTGTATATCTTTAATTATGCACCAAGCATAAAAAAATGTATTTTCTCTTGAGTTGTGCACTTGGTAAGCCCATGTAAATTATATTGTTTGTGCTGCTAAAAGTGTTTTGATGACACGGTTATATAGGATGTTTATATATTCACTTGTGTAGGCAGAGGTATGCATTTACATACAAATTTTGATTTGGGAATCCATTGTTTCTCCACTCTATTGTTTAGCTTCTTACTACCTTTGGCTTAGAAATTTGATAAAAAAAACACCTATTAAGAGTAATAAATTCATAAAAAATCTTATTTAATAACGTCAATGAAAAAAAATTTTATATAGAAGTTAGCTTAGGGAAGATTCCAGTGGGGATGAAGACTGCAAATGCAACATTTTTATTTAGTAAAATGGATTTTTTTTGTATGTGCTTTTCTCTTTCATTGAGTTTTTTTTGTATATTTTATTTTGAACAGGAGGCAAGGAAAAATTAATAAGCAGAAAAAACTCTAGCAGGAACACAGCTTTGTTCCAACAACCCTGAATTCATGTATAGAGGTTCTTGTCCTTCCACATGCTAATCTCAAATTTAAAAAAGTAAGTTTTGGCCTGAATTCTGTTTAAAAGCAATTCCTTCTGATGTCCTTAGGATCCTAGTAAGCTGCTACATAAAATTGTTTCCTAGATTTTTCAGCACAGTACATTTACAATTACCTTAGCCTTACTTTTTTAAAACATGTTGACTGTTAGAACAGTCTGACAGAGCTAGTAGAGCAGAGCTAAATCATCTCATTTTCTGCAAAATACCTAGATCTTACAGCAAATTATAGGGCATTAATACAACCCTGACAGTGGTTTCAGGTACAACCCCCACTATATTGTTTTCAGCTTGCATGGGATGTTTTCAGTTTTAGCTTTTTACACATTATCTCATAAGTTTGTGTATTATGTCCATTTTTTATTGCTGTTGTCATCCAAATTTAGACCTGATTTAAAGTTTGAATTCAGGTGGTGGCTCTAAAATAATTGCAGGGCAACGGCCCTTTGCCACATGGGTTGCTCTGATTTATTACTTTCAGGAGTGTAAATATTTCTGGATTGAATAAATCCGTTTAGGGCTCATGTCAACATGCTTTTGTTGACTTTTAAATGTGTTTTTTCATTCTCGTACACATCTTTAGGAATGCAAAATCCACTTCAAGTAGGTCAACTGCAGCTCAAATGAATGAATGTCAAATTCTGAATGATCATCAGCAGCAAAAGGATATAAAAGTGCACTTTGACATTGATGGTAAACTTAAAACTGATGACCTTTAAAGATTTTTAAAGCTAATTATGACCAGTATAGAGGGCATTGGCTTGACAAAACTTTGCATCTATTTACTCAACTCAATCATATCTTTTATATTCTACCAAAAAGATGTGGATTTTATTATGTATGTATGCACTAAAATACATTTTTTGAAGTTTTGATAAGGAGTAGCACAAATATTGTGTGTCATAAAAAAGTTGCAGATACCACTATTTTATTCTACAGGATTACTACTTCAATGTGCATTTAAAGGTGTGCATAAAATTATAAAACAAATGCTCTGGCAGTGAAAGTTGCATTTTAACCTTTTTGTGGCAAACATGTAATTTTCCATTCATTACTACAACATTTTGCACTGAATTCAGGATTTCAGAAGGCAGCCATTAAAAACTAACCAGCAAATTGCTGATAGCAGCTTTCCAAAAATTCCATGTTCATAAACCGGGTTCAGCTTTTATCATAGAATGTCTTGTATTATCAGAGGAATAAACACAGAAGGAGAATTACCACTTTCCTTTCTTCATTTGTGTGTATAATTATAATTTTTGATTGCCTGTATTCCACCTTTATACAGTTAGGTCCATAAATATTTGAACAGACACAACTTTTTTCTAATTTTGGTTCTGTACATTACCACAATTAATTTTAAACGAAACAACTCAGATGCAGTTGAACTGCAGACTTTCAGTTTTAATTCAATGGGTTGAACAAAAAGATTGCATAAAAATGTGAGGAACTAAAGCCTTTTTTTAACACAATCACTTCATTTCAGGAGCTCAAAAGTAATTGGACAAAATAATAAGCTGAAAATAAAATGTTAATTTCTAGTGGTTGAAAACCCTTTGCTGGCAATGACAGACTGTAGTCTTGAACTCATGGACATCAACAGACGCTGGGTTTTTCTCCTTGTTAATGCTCTGCCAGGCCTTTACTGCAGTGGTTTTCAGTTGCTGTTTGTTTGTGGGCCTTTCTATCCGAAGCTAGGTCTTCAACAAGTGAAATGCATGCTCAAATGGATTCAGATCAGGTGACTGACTTGGCCATTCAAGAATATTCCACTACTTTGCTTTAATAAACTCCTGGGTTGCTTTGGCTGTATGTTTTGGGTCAATGTCCATCTGTATTATGAAATGCCTCCCAATCAATGTGACTTCATTTAGCTGGATTTGAGCAGACAGTATGTCTCTGAACACCTCAGAATTCATTCGGCTGCTTTTGTCCTGTGTCACATCATNGATAAACACTAGTGTCCCAGTGCCACTGGCAGCCATGCACGCCCAAGCCATCACACTGCCTCCACCATGTTTTACAGATGATGTGGTATGCTTTGGATCATGAGCTGTTCCACGCCTTCTCCATACTTTTTTCTTGCCATCATTCTGGAAAAGGTTGATCTTGCTTTCATTTGTCCAATGTTTTTCCAGAACTGTGCTGGCTTTTTTAAATGTTTTTGAGCAAAGTTCAATCTAGCCTTTCTATTCTTGATGCTTATGAGTAGCTTGCACCTTGCAGTGCACCCTCTGCATTTACTTTCATGCAGTCTTATCTTTATGGTAGACTTGGATATTGATACGCCTACCTCCTGGAGAGTGTTGTTCACTTGGTTGGCTGTTGTGAAGGAGTTTCTCTTCAGCATGGAAATGATTCTGCGATCATCCGCCATTGTTGTCTTCTATGGACGTCCAGGTCTTTTGAGACCTCTTTTGACTGCATGTTGTCTGTTCACAGCAAAATCTTCCACATAGAAGCCCCCCCCCCCCAAAAAAAAAATCATTTCCAGCCCTTTTATCTGCCTAATTGATAATGACATAACAAAGGAATTGCCCACACCAACCCATGAAATAGCCTTTGAGTCAATTGTACAATTACTTTTGAGCCCCTGAAATAAAGTGATTGTGTAAAAAAAAAGCTGAATGTCTGCAGTTCAACTGCATCTGAGTTAATTTAAAATTTTTGTGGTAATGTACAGAACCAAATTTAGAAAAAAGTTGTCTCTGTCTAAAAATTTATGGACCTAACTGTATATTACCATATATCTGTGATAAATATTAGTATGTTAAATCACTTTTTCACTTTAAAAAAAAATGTATTTTCTTCTTGGTCCTGTCATTTCACAGGTCACTAGCCTTTTAATATTAAGATCACCTGAGGGTTGCAATGTGTTCTCTTTCAATGAAAGCTCTGATTTTAATGAGAAAAATTAAATATAATTCTTTGAATTTACAATCCAAAGAATTTTCACAAAATGTCACCAATGTACAAATTATGTCCAATCATATGGGGATTATCAACCTGGTGGATACTATTTATTTATTTATTTTTGAAGGTCATTCTTTTGTGTCCTCTTCAGAGCATTATGTTTCCATTTTAATACATAAATCTTTGGGAAGGGGGTAGTACAATTTTAAATCACTGTATATGCCTAAATGTAATGTTTAGTTTTGTTGTGGAATATATAAAATTTATTAATGGATCACTAAAATAAGATAAATGCAAGTAAAATTGTGAATGTCTTTTTATGAATATGAAATAAATGTTATCATAAATTTCTTGTTTTGTGTATTTATTTACACTTTATATCTATTTATTTTATTCATATAATAGAATAATATATCAGCTTCTGGTGCATTTTAGCTGGTTATATACTGATATTATATATTTTTTATTACTGGTTTGAAATTTCTCAACAATCATGGGTGCCACAGTAGACCACTATGAATATTCCCTGACACTTGGAGATTGGACACAAAGAAACCAAAAGTTTTAGCTCCTAATTATGTCTATATCCGCCTGCACAGCCGGCCAGTCTTAATTTAGTGTTTCTCTGAGCCCTGTCAAAATTTAAGAATGGTCAAATGTCAAATTAGCAGCAAATAGTTTAAATTAACTGCCACAGCCATCTGAAAGTTTGGTTTTGTACCTTGATGACCAAACATTGATTCACTGAAGCTTCTACCACTTCTGTTCTGCAGTTTAGGATCACTGTGGAGGAGTGTCATGGTCTGCAGACCTTGGTGATTCATTGCTAAAAAAAGCGGACCAAAACTGACAAAACAAAAACCACCAACAGGACCAGCTATGTCCATAGGGTTTTATATGTAGGATATGGTTGTTTCCCTAGTGGTTGAACTTGATGGACTTATGTCTTTTTTTCAACCTGTATTATTAAGTTACTATATACTTAGTACTATGTATTACTATTTGACTATAGAAACTTGTAATATAACTCCCAGGCTCCAGGTGACTTTTGTTTGTTTCAGCTCTAAACTACACGGTACATGTGTTGCGTAGCCTGCGGCATTGCCGCACACACAGTAAGTCGCAAGGGATAATGTAATTGGACCTTTCATTGCTGCAGGGTGACACCATTAACAGTCCTGCACAAGGCGTGCCATAATTGGGGAAAAATGCTGCATATACTTGCTGATTATGGCAAAAGCTTACCACTGAATGAGTTTACTTCCGCTTAATCACTTGAGTTTATCTTTGCCTGCTTTGGTATGTTTTTTGCAACTTGTTGCCTTGCCTTATTATTTTATAATTTTAAGCACCACTTATAATAATAATATTTTAGGGGAATTTATCATGTTTTAGTGTTGGCTGCTGTGTTGGTTATCTGTAGCACAACTGTTTTGACGCAGCCTTGCATGCTGGCAGGGACTTAGAATTGTCCTATTTGTAGTTTCTCATTTTAGTGGTCTTTTTAATGGTCCTGTAACATGTCTGAGACTAGGAAAAGAGGGAAACCCTTTCCAATCACAAATGTTACTCAGCTTGTACCTACTTGAAATCCTGCTTTGCCAGTAGTTGGGCTAACCCAAAATGTGATGCTTGCAGAAACTCTTTGAACCCAGAATGTCAACACCCACCTTAGAACATTCATTGGAGCTTTAAGGGTATGACAGCGACAGTGGATTTGAATAGTTACTCCCTATGTTGAAGGGGTTCTTGCTTTCTTGTCTAAGGTATTAGTCAGGTCCTTGCATGTATGTCTGACCTGAAAAGGCTTTCAAAAAGGCCCTATCCTTCCCTGACTACTCTAAATTATCTCCATGTGTTTACATCAAAATCTGAGTCCCTGTAGTGGTTGGGGAATCGCTAGGTTCAGAACTGTAAACCAACCTTTGGGTGTCCTACAAACTTTTAACAGTTTTATGGTTATCGGGTGTGTGTATCACCTTGTGTTCTGTCTAATTTCTCTGCAACACCTGGAATTTCGCCATGGACTGCGGGACACCACAAATGCAAAGGTTTTCTCTTCTCCATGAAACAGTACATCTGCCTTCTTTAAACTCTACATTGTTCTTTAGTTTGTGATAAACTGATGCCCATTTTCCACAATCCTCTAAGATTATTCTGGCTAAATTATAATTTCCCCCTATCCCTAGAAATATAATAAATTATATGTGGCTTGATATTTTGCTCTGGAATCTCTTAATACATTATTATTAAACCCTTAAATATTTGCAAGTCTTTTTAAAAATAGAGGCACCAATAACCAACATTATTATATGTGTCCCCTTTCAATTACTATTGTATTGTTTTGGGGGGATGCCATTTTTTTTCTCAAACCAACTACTGTCTAACTAAGCATGCCATAGGACTGAATTTTGTAGGATGTCCATCTGCCCATGAATTTCTTTCTTTTTTAAATTATCTGTGTTATATGCTTTTGAAAACTCTATTCTCTGACTTAGTAACTGCATTCTACAAGTGTAAAAGCAAAAACAGGTGAAATGTACTGTAGCTGTCAATGCATTCTAAATTATCTTGTCAATGTCTTGCATGCTGTATACATCAACACAGCCTTACAGTTTTAGTCCATAACGCAGTCAGCTATATATATATATATATATATATATATATATATATATATATATTTATTATAAAGTATATCTGTAAAGATTTAATTTATCCAGTATACCATACTATACTGTATGTATACTATATATCTAATACTAGTTAATAACATTCAACTAGCCTGATTCTTGTAATGTTGGAGATGTTTTGCAGCTGTCCAAGCTGCTTCATCAGAGCTGAGAATTGTCCTGCTGAATGGTTGGAAGCTAGGGCTTTCCCTTCGTTTTGGCCCACACTCTGCCACGCTCCTGTCACATCGGGCTGTGTCTTTGGCATAGTGAGTTCAGGGGACAGTATCCTATGAGATAATCCCACCCTTGGAATGCAAACTACCAGCTGACTGGGCGTGTACAGTAATTACACAATCAGCTGTGTCTGCTCTGTCTGCGCACGCATCTTCTATCTTTTTCAATTAGGTTGTGCTTCAGTCAGAGCTCCCCAAGAGTGGGCATGTTCTATAGACTTTGGTGCTTTGGCGCTCACCTTGTACTGAGAAATAATCCCACCCCTTGTACACCAGCAGCAGCATAAGAACTGTGTGCATGTTCATGCTGCTGTCATTACCCCCAATCTATAAACCTTCATATCTCCTACACCGATTGTCATAGAAATTTTCGGAGTACACCGGGGACCCTGAAAGCTACTACTAAACCTAATATCAGCCCCTTAACATACCAAAGTTGCCAGATATGGGGTCTCAAACATAAAATCCTAATAGGAATCGGGGATCTTTTCCCCTTAAATTACCCCCCCCCCCCCCCGATGTACTCCAGCAATTCTCGGCCGGCTTCTGCATCACATCCTCGACTTGATGTGATGTGTGAAACGTTGGTACGCTGGGGAGGCATGGCCTGGCGGGAAATTTAAAAGCAGATTACATTGTAATCTGCTTTTAAAACATTGATCACAGTGATAAAGTTTGATGTGATGATAAAATTTATTGTTAATATATTATTTCATTCTTTTTTTATAATTATTATTAATAATTTATAATATATTATAATTTATGATTTGTGTTTCAAACGTTATCATTTATCATATCATACATATCATACCGGGAGTTATTCCTACAAATTACAGGCCTAGGTTTCCGGGGTGGAGCCTAACGCCGTCGGCTCCCGCGCCACTGAAGGAAAATTAACCACCACCCGCTGAGACTGCAGGGGAAAGAGACAAGACACACGCAAGCCCAGTGGTGCCGCTTTCAGGATCACAGTGAGTCTCTACCCCGTTTGCATTCCCCTCCACACTCGGACTCTCAGGAAGCCGGCGGCCATCTTGGAAATCAGATGCACCAGTACACAGACACGTGGATCATAGATTTAATTTAAAAGCAAGCAGTTTTATGTAAAAGCCATGGTTTTCCTGACCAGTGCACAGATCAAGAATAATCTTTCTCATCATTTTACCCATTATACTAGGATTGAGGCCTGTCCCACTATATTTAAAGTATGACAGTTACTGCAGCGTGTTGAGTAGATATATCACATTATCAGTTCTTGTAGGAAATTACAGGAGATAGCCCACAAATTTTTACTACAAAAAGCAGCAAATTTATAACAACTACTCCTAAATGGAAATGGCACCTTGTCAAAGTTAGGAATTAACCGGACATAATATCCTACATATTGGTGGTGTGCGGAAGAGCTCTCATGCTTATCCTTTTGCACTGTGTTACCGGCTTAACGGTCACCTTAATGACACACTAAATAGGGGCATAGACACCCGGAGGGAACTTTGGCTTTATATTTGATAATAAAATGGGAAAAATTGTCCGACAACAACCTTCTGGAAAAAACCTAAACCCTCAACCTGGGCGTAACCTGCCTGAAATGTCATCATCACAAGACAGTCCAAGGTCACCATCAACTCAGGAGCGTGATACAGGAGATTCCCAAGTGCTTTTACTTGCTTCCTTACCTGCGAAACCAATGCTGACAACTTCCTTAATGCACAGATCTTCAAACCTTAGCTTCTGATATCAAAAATACCTTAGCAGCTATTACTGATTTAAAAGAAGATATTCGTTCTGTTGCTGCTGGACTTGCGAATGTGGCACAAGCTTGTGCAAGTAGGGATCATGATATCCAAGAATTACGCACTATTACTGGCCAACACTCAGCACAACTTATTGCGATAAGTCGCCACATAGAGGATCTTGACAATAAAGGTAGACGCTGGAATATCTGTATTAGAGGCATACCGGAAACAATTGAACCTGACCAACTTTTTATGACTTTACAATCAGTATTCAACAAACTTTTACTTCGCCTGGTTGAGTCACCAATTGAAATAGAAAGAGTTCTTCGTGCTGGAGGCAGAGAAGGAGACCCACCCTGGGATGTAATTTGTTGTTTACTGAACTTCCCCCTGAAGGAGGAATATATAAGGCAAGCTTGCTTAAAAGGAATGTATTGTCTATAATGGAAAGGAAATTCACCTATATCAAGATTTATCCTCCATCACACTGCAACAACGCAGGGCACTCCAACCCTTAAGAGTCTTAAGAGAACGCCAAATACCAAACCGCTGGAGATTTTCGTTCTATGTCTCAACTAATATTGATGGAAGATCTTATCACCTTGGCACTCCAGAATACTTGCCAAGATTTCTTCAACAACGTTATTTGCCTAAACTTGATTTACCAAATTGGTTCTGGAGATTTACGCACCTGGAAAAGGACACTTGCCCCAAGAGGAAGACCAAGATTCTAGACAAGATGGCCAGGATTGGGTTAGTAACCCCGGAAGGGGTGCAAGAAGATAACTCCATTTTATTGATAAGTATTATAGAAATCAGAAGGGACCATTGCTCAGCAAATGCAAGCAAAATTGTTTTCTTTTTATTTCCCACATTGTACTTTTATTATTTTTTTTTTTAGATTGGGATGTGCCTTCTCTCTACCACCCTCCTTGATATCCACCTTCCCATACCTCCCCCCAATCTGGTTACCCCTCCCCCCTCCCTAGACCCCATCTCGTTTTCAAGGTTATTGTCTAAACAGGCACAAAACAGGCATGAACATTTTCAGATAAGTAATGTCAAGAAACTAGTATTTTATAGATAATATAGGGTACTTAGTAATATATCCCAACAATTCTTTGTACACTCACCCAGATTTATCCATCTCCTGGTCAGCACTTACCTTTCTAGACAATAGTTTGTGCTTACCATATATTGACATGAAAGTGTTATACTACATCCAAGTTTGGCTGGAAAGGAGAGGATCAGATATCTTTTTGTAGCACTGAATTGTATATTCTATATGGGTCTTTAAGATTATATAGTTTAAGGTAGACATGCTACAGGTACTCTGTATAAATCTTCAGAAACTTTATATGAGACATACGTTTCCTTTACATATGCGATCATTATCTCCCTAATATAATCCTAACCCCACCCCCAAACACATCTCAAACCAATCCACGATAGAGATTCTTTGGTCCCACAGTTGATAGGCTTACCCATTTTAAACTGTTTTGGGGTTCCCTCGCTGATGTCTACTTCGTCCCTATCAAAATGTAAAAATCTTTTTCACATACATATCCACCCCCACCCCCCAGTTGGGCATTATTCTGCCCGACTGACCACATCCTGTTTGTCTTTAGTGAGTGTAAAACCACACCCACTCCGGGTTTCCTCTCCCTCCATACTCCTTCCCTCTTTTTGTTTGATCTATGGGGTCTAGTTAAAGGTTACCTTGTCAACTTGCAATGGACTCTCTCCCTAACTTTCCTGAGAACACTCTCCCAGCAAATATAACCAGTTTCTATCACTGAATGCCAAAAGTCTAAACATACCTGAAAAAAGATCTTCAACCCTGCGTATGGTCTATAGATATTAACCCTATATAGTGTTTTTTCAGGAAACCCATTTTTGCAACAAGAGCATTCAATACTAACCTTTAATAAATACCCATTGTATTCCACACAACCAGCACTATTTTAAAATCTAAAGGAGTTTCAATAATACTTTCTAGCCAAGTTCATATTGATTTAGAAGAACAGATAACTGATCCTGATGGCCGATATCTCTTTTTAGGGGTAATCTTGACCATAAACCAGTTACTTTGGCTAACATATACAGTCTAAATGTTGGCCAAACCACATTTTACCGGGAAAATTACAGGGATTTTACCAAAGGCTAGCTTATTTTAGGTGGTGACTTTAATGTCCCCTTTAAGCCAACTTTAGACTCCTCTACAGGTGCTGCTACTTTAACCTTTAAAGCATTCTGTTCCATCAAAGCTACCCTATCTGCTCCAATGGTACATGACACACGGCGTACTATTTACCAGAATACTAAAGATTACACATTTTCCCCCATCATAATCGCTACTTGTGTTTGGAATATTTTTTCCTATCGCAGAGAGATCTAGAATACCTCTCTAAAGCAACCATAGAGCCAATTACAACATCAGATCATACCCCGATTACATTTACTATTTGCCTACCCGAAGGTAATACCAGACAGAAATTTTGGGGACTTAACCCATCCCTATTGTGTGACATTGCTGGTACCTTTTTGAAATGAACAGCGAAATTCGAAAAATTAAGACAGCAAGAAATTTACTCACTGATGAATAATATGCATGCTTTGGAAATAGCTCATAAGTGTATGCAGGCAGAAATAACACTAACAAAACTGACAGATTTCAGACATAAGCTGACGGAGGTCCTTTTCTCACAAGTTAGACGATCGTTCGCCTTATCGTCCAAATTTGTTTATGAACATGCTAATAAAAGTGGCAGATATCTTGCTAGAGCATTGAGGATGAAACAGGGCCTCCACACTATTATGCAAATAAGGGATAAGAATGGCAGAATATATTGAAAATCGGACAATCCAAAACCTGAAGGAGAACTTATTGACATGCAGACAACTATACGCAGCTTTCTAGCTAAATACGTCCCATGCAAAATATCTGCTGAAAATTTAGAGATACTCGAGCAGGGTTTGGCAAACTCCAGCCTTTAGGCCAGATACGACCCAGCCAGTAGTTCGTTCCAGCCTGTCTTGGGGTGGCCTCTCTATTTATCGCAGCCGGTGTTGATACTTCCGCCGCTGCGGTAAATTGGGAAAGCTCCCTGAAGGGAAATCCCTCTCCTCTGCAATGCATACGGAGAAGGATTTCACTTCAGGGTGCGTTCCCTGGTCGTGGGTGGAGCCATTAGGGTGGGACTCAGAATCCGGTCTAATGTGCTCCCGCCCACCCCTGAAATGGCCTATTGGACATGAAAGTTTGACGACCCCTGTACTAATTTCCAATTTCAGACCTGGAATTTTAACAGGCCTTTAACCCCCCTGACGGTGATCCCAAGTGTGGCTTGGTGTAAATTTTATTTACCAAAGGCGGTAACCCCGAGCCACACTCGGGGTAGCATAAAAAAAATCCTACCTGCTCCCCTCCATCCAGCGACGTCCTCTAGTGAACCCTGGCCGGCTTCTGCATCACATCCTTGGCTCAATTAATGTGATGCGTGAAGCGTTGGTACGCAGGGGAGGCATGGCATGGCGGGAAATTTAAAAGCAGAATACATTGCTTGTTTGTACATGTTTAGACAAATTAAAAAAAAATTAAAGTTATTACATTAATTATTTTTTTATAAATATTATTTATAATTATGCATTATATTTTAATTTATGATTTGTGTTTCAAACTTATTATACTCTGGAGTTATTCCTAAGAACAAATTTCCGCGCAAAACAATACCACTTTTGACATAAAAATACTGACATAATCAGACTGCCAGGCAGGTTGAACAATTAAAGCCTGGGAAAAGCCCGGGACCAGATGGTTTGACCACCCAATATTATAAATCCTTTGCCTCCCTATTATCCCCACATTTTTTGCTGTTTTTAACTCATTTGGGGAGGGGAAAACTCCACTCCCAGAATTTTTAGAAGCTCATATCAGGGTTATACATAAAGAGGGTAAAGAAGCATCCTGTTGTAGCAACTATATCTATTGGGCCATATCATTGCTGAATGTTGCTCTAAAGATATTTGCAATGATTTCGGGGAACCGTATAATTCCAATCATTCCACGATTGATAGATCTGGACCAGGTAGGATTTATCCCAGGTAGGAAATCCAGGGACAATACCATCAAGGTGCCTAATTTGGTGCAATGGGCTCAGAAATAAACTGCCAATGCTTTTTCTTGTCTACGGATGCAGAAAAAGCATTCGATAGGTTAGCAGGGGATTACATGTCTAGGGTTTTGGACTGCTAATCCCTCAACGAAGATCAGAGTAAACGGTCTTCTTTCAGCACCTGTCTTCAAAAGAAATGGCACCAGATCCTGAACCGCTATTGAATCAAATCATAGCAAATAAGGAGATCTCGTGGTTGTGTGTTGGTAACAAAGAATACCAACTAGGCGTATTTGCAAATGATATTCTCCTTACCCTAACACAACCCATGTCCTCCATTTCTGCACTAGTCAACACACTGGAATTATTTCATCTCCTTTTATGTTGAAATCAATTACTCAAAATTTTCTGTACTAAACATTTCAACAGTCAGAGTGTCAATCAAGATTCCCGTTTACTTTGCAAGAAATCCTTCACATATTTAGGTATACAGTTGGCCTCAGTTTCAGAATTGTACAACTTAAACTTTGTCCCTCTCCTTTCAAAACTGTGAGCAGATCTGAAAAACTGATAAATCAGCATTCTGGTTTGGAAGGGCGGCAATTCTGAAAATTAATGTCTTGACGAGAATCTTATATCTGATGCAAACAATCCCAATATAGTTACCAGACTCTTTCTTTAAAACTATATTTTTTTGCTTTAGAACGTTCCTCTGGGGACAAAAACCCCCTAGGATAGCATTTCACCTTTCCTGGGCACCACAAAAAGGTGGAGGCATAGGATTACCAGACATTAGAAAATAATATTTGGGCATGTGATCTTGTTAGAACTGTTGATTGGTGTGCTAACTAAGGATTGGGTTAGTCTAGAGCAAGTCCACTCCAAGGCACCCATGAGTTCAGTACCATGGATGTTAAGACCGAACTTAAGACCCAGGGGTATTACCTCACCCTTTCATTGGTACATCACTGAGGTTCTTTATGTTGATGATTCGCTGATTTAACATCTTATCCACTCCAGGCCCTCCCACCCAGGTACGGCTTAACCCTGCATTCCCCCCGTGCTTGTCCAATGATTTTCTAAAAAAATTGTCGAAATGGCCCAAAACTATTGGCTGGCCAGTTTTTTGCTGGGAGCAAATTCAAAGACAAACAACTATTGCAGGCGGAAAATGAAGATACTTTAGTACCTTACAGTTATATAGTAGGTTAGGTTGAAAAAAGACATAAGTCCATCAAGTTCAACCACTAGGGAAATAAACATATCCCAGATATAAAACCCTATAAGACATAGTTGGTCCAGAGGAAGGCAAAAAAACCCTGGTACAATTTGCTTCAAAAGGGGAAAAAATTCCTTCCTGATTCCATGAGGCAATCGGATGTTCCCTGGATCAACAGTTACTAATATTTTTACTTTAAAGCCTTAATACCAGTTATATTCTGTGCTTCTAGAAAAGCACCCAGCTTTTGCTTAAAGCAATCTATAGTAGTTGTTGAAACTACTTCCTGAGGGAGCTGATTTCACATTTTCACAGACCTTACAGTGAAGAACCCCTTCCTTATCCAGGCTTAAACTTTTTTTCCTCCAGACGCAAGGAGTGCCCTCTTGTTCTTTGTAATGATCTCAAAGTGAATATTGGGGAAGAGAGTTCTCTAAATGGGCCATTTATATATTTATACAGGGTGAACATATCCCCCCCCCCCCCCTTAAACGTCTCTTACCAAGGGGGAATAGATTCAGTTCAGCTAATCTCTCCTCATAGATGAGCTTCTCAATTCCTTTTATTAATTTAGTTGCCCTTCTCTGCACTCTCTCCAATTCCACAATGTCCTTTTTGTGAACTGGTGCCCAAAACTGGACTGCATATTCCAGATGTGGTCTGACCAATGCTTTGTACAGGGGCAGGATTATGTCTCCATCTCTGAAGTCTATTCCTCTTTTAATACAAGAAAGTACTTTACTAGCTTTAGATATTGCAGCTTGGCATTGCATGTTGTTATTAAGTCTATGACCTACCAGAACCCCTAATGCCAAACTCTATATCATTTATGAAGATGTTAAACAGTAAAGGTCCCAACACTGAACCCTGGGGTACACCACTAATAACATTAGACCATTCAGAGTATGAATCAACAACTACTACTCTCTGGATGCGGTCTTTAAGCCAGTTCTCTATCCATTTACAGATTTACTCAAAACCTATTGAACCTAGTTTGCATATTAACCATCTGTGGGGTACAGTGTCAAATGCTTTAGCAAATTCCAAGAACACTATCTCAACTCCACTGTTACCTGTTTACTTACTTCCTCTTAAAAAGAGAATAAATTTGTTTGACAACTTCTGTCTTTCTTGAAGCCATGCTGACTATCATTTATAATAATATTATTTTCTAGCAGAAACTCCTCCATGTGGTTCTTTATCAAACTCTCTAGGATCTTTCCAACTATGGACGTTAAACTAACGGGTCTGTAGTTACCTGGTAATGACTTTGCTCCCTTTTTGAAGATAGGAACCACATTGGCCTTACGCCAATCCATTGGTACTATGCCAGTCTCTAAATATAGAAATAATGGCTTTGAAATAACTGAGCTCAATAGTGGTGTCAATAGCTGCCACACCTTTTCTACAGTAGCAGCTTCATTTTTAGCAGTACTTACACAGTTCTAGATATTTCAGAATAAAGTATAAAACCTTCAAACAGCAAATATACAGAAACATAAAATGAAGAATAATGTGCCTGAAATACTATGTGGATAGTATAATGCAGTAGCTTTACCACCGCTACCAAACCAGTGCTGTTAACAATAAACTGAACAACCCAATTAAGCGTGTAAACTACAGATGTAAACTGTAATTGAATAATATATACAGTATTAATTTTTTTTTTGGTTTTGTTGTGCTGTACTTGACCTAAGACATATGCAGAAATACAAAATATTTTTTTACCTAAGCATTTTGGTATGCAAATAAACTTTTTATGTTATTTCATCCTTCAAGAAATTTAATGTTGATCAAAAATGGACAAGGTTACTACTTTAACAGCATCTATGTTCATGACTACCCAAAACTACTCAGTGGGTTTTATTTTTCCTTTTCGTATGCAATTAAATTTAAATAATAAAAATATGTGTTTCCATTTTTATATAATAAAACATGCTACAATTCAGTTAGCTTAAAACATCTGTCATTAAAGTTGAAGTAAACTGAGGGGGGAAAAAATCACTCACCTTTACCTTCGAACATACGTCTATCCCAACAGGAGTATTCTAGATCGGGTCCGGAGTCGTCATAATATCCCCCTCTTCCTATGTCACCCAATCTCACTGCGCATGCATGAAATCTGTATTTTTTATTTATCCCATTAAAAAAAATGAGCAAAAAAGAGCAGTCAGAAGCTTTACAGGATCCATGACTTATGTATCCTGGGAGGCTGTGCGCTTCCAGAAAAGGGAGAGGCTTTACTCTTTTTTTCCAAAAAAAAAAAGAAAAGGGTTTTATACCTCCTTCCTAAAAATAGGAAGCTAATTGTTACACTCACACTTACCTTCATATCTGTAAAACCCCCGCTCTCTCCATACCTGGCCTTGATCCGGTCCCACGCCGTTCTGAAGTCTTTCTCAATCCCAGGCACCACCATATTCTTCTATCTTCAGCCAATGCTGTTATGCACAATGTGAGATTGGGTGACAGGTTAAAAAAGAGAAAAGCAATCGGGCAAATTTATATCAATTGGCTAACGGTCTATACACATTCTAGACTTTGGTGCTGGACAGTTGTTTATGATCATCTTTGGCACAAATCTAGGGTATGTTTACAAGTGTCCCTCAGTGTCATTAAGGTGATAATTCATGATGAATCAATACCAATCATCTGCTAAGGAGTACTAATATAACAATGCAGTGGAACACTTCACACTTGTCCCCATTCTTTGTCTTGCAACAGAATAAAATGCTTTGCTGCTTAGCAGCCTGTCTGTACAACTATCCTTCCTAAACTGCAACCAAAATCATCATACCAATCTTTTTGGGTGACAGTAGTTACAAGTGAGTACCTAAATATGAAATTCTTAATATTGCAGAATTACACCTGCATTTAGTTCACATAGTGAACTAAAAACACTTTGAGCAATAAAGCTGCACGTTTAAAATTCAGGGAGACTTTTTGTGAATCTGTTAGATTTAACCTTGAAATAAAGATATACAAAAGGGTACCAGATAATTCTTTATTAAACACGGTTTCCATTTAAAACTTTTTTTTTTGTGCTGATCCTTCTTTTCCAGTTTAATCTTTATTGACACATGAACACTTGGCACTCACAGACAAAATGTAGAAATTGTGCTTTAAATAAAATTATTTAACACTTTATACAGAGCAACCTAACCATTGCTGCCAGTACAACCTTAATTGCCAACTTGTTGTTCAAAGTGGGTCATATGTAGTATGTTAATGTGAAGCTTAAGAGGTAGCATGTTTAGAGGTATACATTTCAATTGCCAATAAATTAACCTCCTTTCCTCTTTCCCACTCGATTCATAGTAGATAAGGCCGTAATCAGTATTTTAATAAAGAATATATACAGTATTTTATCATTTGTATCTGGCAGCAGGGTCAGGGTGTGCTTTCACAGGGGATGAAAAGTGCTGCTTTCATTGTAAGAAAATACTAAAACACAGTAAGGCAAAGTAGACAGTAGTTCAAGTACATAGAAGAGGGAACAGGTTTTTGTTGACTTGGAGCATGCTGGGAGAAGTTCGATGCACTAGGCTCTAATTTCTATCACTCTTAATTTTGTTTCTTGTCTGCATTGACTTTTCATTTATTCCCCATACGTTCATTTACACTATATTGGCTTCAATGTTGTATTATAGTGTATCATATTCATTGTAGAGGTAGTGCGAAGTCCAACAGAGAAAAGCATTTTAATGTTTCCCTTGCCATGACAACTTGTGTGTTTCTCATTAATGAAATAAATGACAAAATGTCTTCAGCATCCTTGGTCTTTTAACCTTGCTTTTACCCCTGTTGATTGCCAGAGGTCACCTAGTCCAGGCAAAACGTCTTCTCCCACTCCATATCTTCACCATGAGATCACTGTAAGGTCAGAGGTCATGAGAACTTGCTGAGTTTTTTTTTCTTTTTTTACATCTGGTAACAGATAGCAGAGGTACTGTCGACAGACTAAGCTGTCTGAATTGTCAAAACACTCATTTTAGGAGATGAGTGTCCCGTACCTTAAAAGAACAGAGTGTAGGGACGCTGGTATTAAAGGGGCAGTAGGAGGAAAGATAGGAAGGTGAGAGATGGACAAGTTACGGAAGGCTAGTGGCTCGGCCCTTGATTGCCAGAACACGTCTTGGGAGACACGGAGTAAGACCAGGAACATAGACCCAAAGCTTGACCCGGCAGTCACTGAGAGAAAGAGGGGGAAGGGAATATATAGAACAGTATTTGGACAAAAACAGAAGAGAAAAATAGTGAACAGGGAAAGGGAGGAAAAGACAAAGCATGGAAAGAAGGTCAGTGGAATGAAAAGCATGTTAGTGATAGAGAGAAATTTTGTAACACATAACAGCCATAAAGGTGAAAAAAACAAAGCATAAACAGATACATACACACACACGCACAAGTTAATGAATGGATGTAATGGATAAAATTGTGAAGCATGTCTGTGTTTAAATGTCTGCTATGATATTTCTTGAAGTACCTTCAATTCTTACCTGGATGCGGTAAAGACATGACGGCTGTTGGCACACATAGCATTGATCGGACTCTCATGACCTTTAATTTCCCCAATAGGTGAGAAATTTTCCATATTCCAGACTTTTAGAGTACCACTGCGGCAGCCACTGAGCATCATAGGACGTCCAGGCACAAAGCCCAATGCACAAACCCAGTCTCTGTGTGCATTTGGGACTTGCTGCAAACACATTTAACAGAGCAAGTAGTATTTTCTTTGTTGCAATAATAACGGTGCATTTAATTATTTGTTAATTAAAAATATTTTTTAGAAAATTATTAATAAAACCTCTGCCGTTAGGTAAAAATTTCCAAATCATCCAAAAATTTTAATAGGCCGATTTTTATGTGGTCAAAAAGAGAATGGTAAATTTGACATGGAAATTCACAATGCCAATGCATTGTGTAAAACCTGGTAAAAAAAAATGTCTGCTAACATAAAAAATTATATACTAGCAAATTTCCTATTGGTCCACATATGTATAAATTGTTCATGTACCACTGAGAAAATTGTTTTTAGATAATAAGGGGATCAATTTAAGATTGAAAACAAACCTGTATGAGCTCATGCCGCTGTAAATCCCACTTCTTGATGCCATTGTCTCTGGAACCACTACACAAGGTGCTATCCTGTACAGCCAAGCATTCAATACCATCATAATGTGGAGGCTCCAAGTTATAAGTAGGGGGGATGCTTCCACCCCACCCAGAGTGCAATTCAAATATCTGAAGATGAAAAATATCATGAATGAAGAAAAACAATTAGTTGAATGTATTTAAATGTTTAATCATATTTTTAAAAATGAGTTAAAAATGTATGCTTTTGAAGGGTTAAAGGCATACTTTTTAGTATGGTTCTTAAGTGTAGACTAGGTGGACATGAATTTGATTTTGTCTGATATGCTTGCGACATGCATGTCTGTTGATCTTCATTTTAGCTTTTAGTTGATACTGTCAGCAGGCCTTTTATTGATATGTAGATGTGTAACACAGGTATGTCTTATTTTATGTGTAAGCCTTTGTCAGCAACAGAAAAAAAAAACATTCAATGTGGAATAATGAAATGACACTGAGAAGCTAGCCTAAAGCAAATCCTCTATCTACCTTTATTTTATATATATATATATATAGCAATTGTTTACATATTCCTACATTACAACTGCAGAGCAAAAATATCATATATATTTTATGGGTTTACTAAGTAATGTATTTATATTTTCCAGACGGCAAGGTGTGTAGACAAGCACAGACATTGTTCTCTATTGCATTTTACATCATAGCACATTCTCTCCAGTCTTTGCGCTTGGACAGAATGATTTACAACCTGAGGTAGTAGGTTTAGGTTTGCATTTAAAATGATATAAAAATAACTTCAAAGCATTTGATCATGTTTTATATTATTCATTTTTTACTAATATTTTTGAATATTTTTAAACAATGGGCAGCACATAATGAACATAAAGAACAGCCCTAAATTAGCTTCAGACTATACAAAGTGGTATCTCTGCTCTGCAGGCATAATGAAGCAATTTTTGGGACTCTGTGTACCATACCAGTTAAACAGAGATTTCTGATTTAATAATTGAGAGGACTAGATAGTACAACTCCTATTACTCTGTATGTTCTACAGCCATGCCCTTGCTATAAATGGGGATCCCTGGTTTATTCTCACATAGAAGAGTAGATAGTAAACTTTATGGGACTATAGTTTAGAAGCTTTACTAAGGTATATATAAAGAGATTCCAGATTTATTAATATGGAGAGGGGCACAGAGTATAATCCCTGGGAAATGACCTATTCCAAAGTCATACCAGGGCTGTGGGTGGATCGATACTTGATTTGATTAACTGGAGAAGAGTACAGTTCCCACAACTCGATCTGTTTAGAACTGGGACTGCATCTGTTCAAGTAATATACTAGGTACAAGGTGGAGAAGTTCCTGATTTAATATCTGGAAAGGAGTACAATTTCTAAGACCTTATTTATTTAGATACCAGAACTTTAGGTAAAGGAATTCCTGATTCATCTGGCGTGGAGCAGATCAGATGAAGCTGCTAACAGTAAGGGCACCAACATGTATACTGAGAATTACATTAGTCCCTGATAACTATAGAGCATCTTCAATTTTACTTGAACATGAAAGTTTATCCACAATATTCTATGTTTAATTTGATTGTTTTGTTTACATAACTTTTTATGTTAGGCAAACCAATATCCACACTTAAGGGTTCCCTGTGGGTACACATGATATATGATATAAAATGTAAAGTATTGTAGAGTATAGAACAATCCCTTCTTTTTTACATGAAACTATACATTTACAAATGTTACAATGCAAAACTCTATACCCAGGCATATTACATCAACTGGTGGGGTGATGAATTATAGGTACAAATGGGGAGAAATTGAGTAACCTTCACATAATGATCTTTGGATCCGGTGATAACTAGGTCTCGCCCATTCGGTGTGTTGCTGACTGTTAGACACATGACTGGAGCCATGTGACCCGTTAGTTTCCCAATGAGCTGAAACCTGCAGTGGTATGGAAAAAAAAAAGCTGCACTAAGGCAGGAGTAAAATACTACCAAATCGGTGCACTTGCATTGTTTTCTGTGGATTTAATTTCCAAGAGTGCCCCAACTCTCCATATTCCACTTCAAATTCTAAAAACATATTTAGATGGCTAGCATATAATAATCATAAACATTTTACCCTCAACATAATGTCTATTTTGTTTTATATTACGATAGATAATAATTAAAATCTATAGATTAAAACCAGCCCAACAAAGCCTGCCATATGTCACTTTCATGGTCCTGGATGGCACAGATATGAAATACACTTGTGGGGTTGCCTAACATCTAAACATCACTGAGCTGAAATAGGTCAATTTCAGGCAGCTGTGCCAGGCAGAGACCACAGATGTGTACAGCATGGCACTATACCCTTCTCCTTATCTCAGATATTCTTCTCTAAAAAGCTACAAACAGCTCTAAATTCTTTATCTTATTGATAGGCAAATATAATACCTAAATCTGATCTAATGCTACATGGTCACCACTAATCATTATTTAGTAAAGTTAGATAATAAATGTTAATTGTTTATTAAATAGCTTCTAACATATAACAGTTATACATTCTGTAATACATTCTGTAACAAAGCACTCCTTTGATAATTTAATGCAGAAAAAGTACATTAGTGGCACAAGCAATGAAGAAATTATGTGTAAAGATGCCTTAAAAAGACAATCAATTTGCTAAGTATGCATAACTGCACCTGCTCAGCTCCCAGGCTCTCACTGCATTCCCAGCTGCTACATACAAAGTGGTTCCATCAGAATTTAGAGCAATCTGGTTAATCTGCAATTCTCCCTGACTGCTCACAGAGCGCAGTCCCAGACCTGAGCATGCATCTCCCGATACCACTTGACCTGATGACCTGAAGGAAGAAATTATTCAACTTACCAAAGACATTCACGTGGCAAAACTCTATTAACAGTATATACCTAAATGTTTAGAAGAATGAGTTTGCTTAAAAGGGTTACAGCTGGAATACAGGATATAAATCCTCATTTCTTGTATATCTAATAATATGTGTAGGGAGCTGTACATGACATGAATGCTGGTGAAGATAAATTCTGCATCGATTAATTCAACTACACAGATTCACAAAAAAACACAATCATTACAATTTTAAAAGCTACTGTCTTGAAAAACTTGACATATTGGGTTTAAACCAATATATATATATATATATATATATATATATATATACCTAACAGGGTACAACACTCTATTACAGAAAAAAAATACTTACATGAGTGTCCGCACACACCGTGCAGAATCTCGAATATCCCAGACCCGAACACAAGAAGCAGAGGCCGTAAGTACAAGTCCAGAGCTGGGACAGTGTTTCAGTGATACTACATTATGCGGATGACCTCGGAGGGAACCAATTTCTTGACCAGTGACCAAATTCCATAGCTTGCAAGTGCGGTCTTAGGAACCATAGGAAAAAAATATATAATTTTACAACATTTTGCCCAGAAACATAAATACTATACATAACCATAGGGAAAAGTTTAAATAGCAAAACTGTAGTTGTACTAAACAGGATTTAACTACTTAGAATTAATTTTAGTGAAACTGTATCCAGTCCAATGACTGTATATTTAAGTTTCCAATGCAGCCATTGGTACATCTTCGGCCCATCAACAGAAAACCTTTTATTGGCCAACAACATATATTTACAGACTTCTATTGAGCAGCCAGTTTTTAAACAGGAGCTGAAGCCAGGAAAATACGAACAATTCACACAAAGATGTCATTTTAAAAAAATTGGCCCAGCTGTATTACATGTCAGTCTCTGGATAACTACAGTTGAGAGCTTTAAACTAAATTTAATGGTAGGAAAACTGCTGAATGTTATGAAAAATGTATTTAAAAATGTAAGAGGTAATGAGTAGGAGTAAAAGTTACAAACCTGCCATGTAAGTTTGTTTATTTGATATTTTTTTTTTGATATTCTGAGCTCTGAGATGAAACTAGGTTTTCCTAATAATATTAGATTTTTAGTAATATTCCATTTGTAAAACACGTAATATTGCAACTTTGCATTTGCATTCCACACTAAATTTTTTATACCCCTATGGAATGGTGTGTCTGTTTCAGCCAGTTTTGGTTGCTTTGGTATAAATCCCACTAAGACTTGTTGCAACCAATAAAGACTGAAAATATTATTCCTGATTTTGATGGTAGGTGGCTGACCTTTTTTGCTTGAAAGGCATGAGTGGAAATCTAATACACAGTTCCTATTTTTACATTTATCAAAACAAAGCCTAATATTTTGTTTTTTTAAAGTATTTATGCCTAAAGTGGAAGACCCTCACCTTTTGATCCTGTGAACAACAGCTCTTCTGTTGCATCTACACAGAGGACAGGCTTTGTGTGGCCCTCTGCTGTAGCTACACATTGAAGTGGAGCGGTTCTGGCACCTTTTAGCCCTCCAACAGGACTAATTACACCCCTGATTAAAAAAAAAAAAAAAAATGACAGAGTATTTAAAAAAACATAGGAAATTAAACACTTACCTTTGCATCATGTATGAGACAACAGTATTCAAGGCTCTTATACAAAACTCTCAAGTATGGTATGCAGATCTAGATGATTATTATTGGATGTTTGTAGTGTTTTGTCTATAGCAGGGGTCGGCAAACTCCGGCCTTTAGGCCAGATACGGCCTAGCCGGTAGTTCGTTCCGGCCCAACGCCCCCTGGCCAAGCCGGCCTAATGCCGATGGGCTGTCGGCGGATCCGCCAGTGGCGTTAGGAACTACCGGAGCCAGAGCCGCTGAAGCCCCAGAGCCATTGATACTTCGCCTCTGCAGTAAATAGGGAACGCTCCCTGAAGGGAAATCCCTCTCCTCCGCAATGCACACAGAGGAGAGGGATTTCACTTCGATGGCCGTTCCCTGGTGGTGGGTGGAGCCATTAGGGCAGGAGTGTGGCCTAGTATGCTCCCACCCACCCCTAAAATGACCTAGTGGCCATAAAGGTTTGCCGACCCCGGTCTGTAGCATGTTGGACCAATTACTGCCTGACTTTTTGTGTGTTTATAGAGAATATGGTTTTGACAGTCAAACTGTTAAACACTGAACAAATATTCCTAAATCAATAGAACACCTTTTGAGTGTGTCATTTCACCCTACCATTTCTGCTAGGGTGGAAAAGGTTTATGCAATCAGAATTATCAACAATGTGGAATTGATCTAGCACTATGATACTCTCTTTTATCTGGCTCCAGTCTGCTATACTCTGAAATGTGAGTCATCAGATTTCACCTCTGGCTAATATACCTCCTATATAAACAGTCTCCACCCAGTCTGTCCATCAGCCTTCCTATATAATCACTACCCCTTTGCCTGCGTAAAAGATTAACCTAGCTTTGGTGCCAATTTGTGTGCCCCAGTGTTGTTTGCCATCTCTCTGGTCCTCTTTGGCTTGTTTCTGCCTTTCCTTGTTTGCTCCCTGCCCTAACCTTTGACATGTCCCTGTTTGAGTATTATTGTGAATTTGGTAACTTCAGACATCTAAGAGGAACAACCTAGGAGCCATCTGTAGCCAAGTCCTTCACCCCTTGAGCACTGGGCGGCTCCTTAAGACCTTGAATCCCGGTTTACACTTCCACCAAATGTGCAGTCGCGCAGTGGGTATACTTTCCAGCATATCCATGACATCAGCCATGATAGCCATCAGCCATGACAGTTTGCACAGGCTATGTACCCCACTGACCCCAAATGCCACTGCCAATCTTCCTGCAGAACCTTTTGCAACTAAATGAGTGCCATGAAGCTCACTCTGATCAAGTTATTCAGACATTACAGGACTAGTTAATTAACTCCAGATCATGCTGCAGAGCAGAGCTGTTTCTTCTTCCACTCCAGTAACCTGGAGTTCCTGTTGCCAGTACTCCTACACCTGAGCCCATGGTGAATTTGCCAGACCGCTTCACTGGGGACTGCATGTTTTCCAACCTTACAAATGCCTGCAAGTTTTATTTTTTTGTTTGACCTCATTCTTCTGGCTCCTAAGCACAATGAGCTGCAATTTAGATTTTATGAGTGAAATTGATTTAGTCTTCAGGTAATTAAGCTTTCAACTCTCCACTCTGTTTCCTGCATCAGAGACACAGAAATGCAGAGATGTATAGCTCCAAATTTCATCAGTGTTCCACTGACTTGCTATGGATTGATCTTGTTTTTCATTCTCATTTTTATCTAGGTATGACCGAGGGTATTGAAGACTTCCTTGATCATTATCCCTCATCCAATAACCTGAATGCCTCCATGAGCATCCAACAAACCCGCCAGACCAGCTCCACTTGTCAATCCTTCAGAGACTCTTAAACCTCTGGTGGAGCTCATGGAGATATACAAGTCCTCTTGGTCATCTTGGAACCCGTTCATTTAAAGACAAGAACATTTTGCACCTGCTAGGTAGACATTGTTCATTATGAGACTGTAGAATTTCTTGTTATGCCAAAACAGCCAGCTTCAGTCAGCAGGTCAGTCAGATTCTTCTGGGCATGCCATGGCTCCGACAGTACTCTCATATAGTGTATTAGCTTTCTGCAGACTGTCATTTTTCTGCTCTGCCTGTCATCAGAAAAGTCTTAAGACGGTTGAACATGCAGTTCATTGCAACAACATTTATGTGTATTGGTTTGCTACAATGCCATTCATTGTGCATGGAACCCAACACTTTAAAAAGCAATTTAGCACACAGTCTTGCCCTGTAAATTGGTCCCAAGGGCTTTAAAAAATCAGACTGGAATCTGGCAAATGCTTTGATAGTGCATATATAAGTTAATGCTTTTGAGAAATCTAAGCTAGACTTATACAGTTCATGTTTAGGTGTTTATGACCTGTAGCAAAACAAGACATAAATTAGCTGGCACATTTGAGTACCCTAAATTCTAGTTGTTCAAAGACCTATGGAAAATATGTGTGAGCCACCACTGCACCAATGTACAACACCCCACCAACACTGCACTGGAAACCACTTTATCAACGTATATTTCAGAAATGGACACCACTGCATCGAAGAACACTTTTTCACTGGACAGCACTGCATTGTCACAGCAAACAATATACTACATACACATGCGCTATACACTATACATTTCATTCTTCTCACTGAAAGGGCTGCAAAGGCTGACACAGTTGTACTAATGGGTGATTTGACTACCCTGACATTGACTGGAGTAAAAGCAGTTTAGTATAGTTTTAGGGTACAGTTTATAGATGCCCCAACTTAAAATGATACTCTATTGGTCCTAGTTTTTTCTAAAAATGCAGAGCTTATAACAAATGTGCATCTAAAAGAAAAGTAAGGTAGCAGTGACCATAATATGATTTCATTTATTGTTGTAAACAGGAAGAAAAAACAGGAAAGATAAAAACATTTTAAGAGAGCAATTTTCTAATATTAAGGGCGGCTCTCCATTTCTTAGACAGGGAGACACTGGTAAGGTACCACTGGATGTGGTTCCTATCTTTAAAAAGGGAACAAAGTCATTACCAAGTAACTACAGACCGGTCTGTTTACCTTACTTAGTTGGAAAGGTCCTAGAGAGTTTGATAAACAACCACATGGGAGTTTCTGCTAGCAAATAATTGTATAAGTTATAGTCAGCATGGATTCAAGAAAGACCAAAGTTGTCAAACAAATTTACACTCTCTTAAGAGGAAATAAGTATTCAGGTAGACAGTGGAATAGCAGGACTAAAGCATTTGACACTGTACCCTACAGACGGTTAACATGCAAGTTAGGATCTAAAGGTTTAGAAAAGTCAATCTGTAAATGGATAGAGAACTGGCTTAAAGATTGCATCCAGAGAGTAGTGATACTCTGACCGGTGTAAGGTTATTAGTGGTTTATCCCAGGGTTCAGTGTTGGGACCTTTACAGTTTAACATCTTTACAAATGATATAGAGTTTGGGATTGAAAGTACCATTTCTGTGTTTGCAGATGACATCAAACTATGTAATGGAATTAAGTCCATACAGGATGTCTATAATCTACAAGCAGACCTGGTGTTACGGTCCCTTCTGTGACTGAGGTTAGAAGATCTGTGAGACAAGCTGCACGTGAGGTTTTTTGACAGTCTCTTTGTTTTCACTTGTTTCTGTGTTGTTGTTTGTAATGACCACACCTCTTATCTCAGCTGCAGCTGGTGGTCATTACTGCTCCTCTATTTAGTCTGGCCTCACACTTCATGCTATGCGGTTGATATTCATTTCTGGGATGTGAAGAGCTGGTGTGTTGTCCTCTTCAGGGTTCCTGCTCCTCCATTTGCTAATTAAGATAAGTTGAACTACTTTTGGTGTTTTGTTGTTCTTTTGTTGTTACTAGGCCTCAGGGAGACACTGATTCTTTCATCAGGGAAGGAACCAGTAGTCTCAAGCCCAGTCACTATTCCTAGGGCAATTCAGGGCTACTAGGGCCTAGGTTCCAGTGGATGAATATTCCCACCTTCAGGGGATATTCATACTGATAGGAGTCAGGGCTAGGTTAGGGTGTCCGTAGGGGGTGACCGTTTCCTTCCCCCTAGCCTTTGAAGGCCTGGTCCTTTGTCTTTATCATTCTGTTTTCCTCCCCTCCCTCTTTATCCGTGACACCTGGATCTACAGTTTGAATGGGCAGCCAAGTGGCAAATTACATTTATTATAGATAAATGTAAAGTTATGCACTTGGGGCTAACAACATGCATGCTTCATACTGTCTAGTGGGAATACATTTGGGTTTTGAGTCAGGAATAGAAAAGGATCTGGGGGTTCTGGTAGATCATTGACTTAATAACAGCATGCAATGCCAAGTTGGAATTTCAAAAGCTAGCAATGTAATTTCTTGTATTAAAAGAGGAATAGACTGCAGAGATGGAGACATAATCCTGTCCCTGTACAAAGCATTGGTCAGACCACATCTGGAATATGCAGTCCAGTTTTGGGCACCAGTTCACAAAAAAGACATTGTGGAATTGGGGAGAGTGCAGAGAAGGGCAACTAAACTAATAAAAGGAAATGAGGAGCTCAGCTATGAGGATTCAGCTGAACTGAATCTATTCTGCCTTGAGAAGAGACGTTAAAGGGGAGATATGATTACTTTTTATAAATATATAAACTGTCCATATGGAGAACTCTCTTCCCAAATATTCACTTTGAAATCATTATAAAGAACAAGAGGGCACTCTTTGCATCTGGAGGAAAAGAAGTTTAAGCTCCAGATAAGGAAGGGATTCTTCACTGTAAGGTCTATGAAAATGTGGATAAGTCTCTCCCAGGAAGTAGTTTCAGCAACTACTATGGATTACTTTAGGAAAAGGCTGGATGCTTTCTAGAAGCACATCATTTAACTGGATATTAAAGTTTTAAAGTAAAGATAACAGAGACTGTTGATTCAGGAAACATCAGCAAGTGACAGGTGCAAAGTGTGCCGCTGCACGAGGGCTCCTTTGGCTGTGGAGGGTCCAGAGCCATTGTGCAGAAGCAGACTGTGCACCTCCCTTTTTCCACAACTGCCTGTTTTATTTTACAGGTGACCCTTGTTATTCAGTTTGCTATCCCAACTATAGAATTTGTAAGTGCTTTAATGGGATAAAAGACATAGCAAGGGAAACTTACTGATTATAATAATGAAAAGGACATATCAAAATAAATGTGTTATGACAATCATTGAAGATAGAACATTTTCATTTTGTTTATGTTCTCAGGGAAAACAAAAAATGGATGCAAAGAATAAAGATGAAAATGATTATTGCACCTTTAGCAACAACATGCACACAAGGGAAGGTAATCGGAAATACTGACGCAGTACCTGGAGACATCTGTGAAAGAGCAGTCACTCTCATCAGACCTACAGAGAAAGGTTAGAAATAGAGCGGGAAATGTTACACAGACAGTGTAAAAGGTTATGATGAAAATGAAATATTAGAAATCAGGAAAAAGGTTTAAGTTCCTTACTTATCCAGCGCTGTTCCTGTGCTTTGGTTACTTGTCAAGCGTGAAAACACATTTTTGTCATTGCGAGGACGCATAGGCGGTGAAGATGGGGGTGTCAAATCTGGGCACCTGTAAAGATTTTTGATGAAATATATATATATATATATATATATATATATATGTTATTCCAGTACAAATTCAATAGGGGAAAATTACCTGGGCTGTCCTCGGTCATAAGATTTTCTGCGTGTTAAAGGAGATGTGTTAGGGCCTCGAGATTGCCTAGGACTGAACAATGATGTAATGTTAAGTGCTTACAATGTCTGGTACACATTTAAACAAGCAGTAACTATAGTGAAAAATAAATTACTTTAATTTTTTTAACTGTTTTGATGATTTTATTCTGTTTGGTTGATACTAAGCTGGGAAAGCTGGGAATTCTGGGTTTCCTTGCATGCACAGCTCAGCATTTGGACAGAAACCTGAAGCGATCAGGCAGTTAAATTGAATTATTGCAGAAGAGACATCACCTGTTCCTTTCGGCAATAATGCCCTTCCCGGTCATAGAAACTTAAAACCTAATTCAAAGGATATGTAAACTGCACAAATTAATGGAGCTATTTAGGCATTTTTTAAAAGTACTTGGATTTTACTTGTTATCAGCCTTTTGCAGTCTACGGTACAGTCTGAATGTCAGACGTCATAGGAGGAGGAAGAAGTGGCATAAAAAGTAAGTCGGGTGTTTTGTTGTGCTAGTAACCATGTAAATTTGGTTAAAGATTGACAGAGGGATCATGTTATCAGTGTGCTGCCTCTACGGGGGAAGGGGGGACACTTGTAGGTAAAACGCCAGGTTCCGTTCTCTGCTAAACAGGGCTGTTTTGTAGAGCAGTGCAGTATAAATCACTAAACAGCATGGAAAGAAATACAAATCCTAAGTAAAATATGTCTTGTGTATGTATTTAATGTGTGCATTTGACTGTTCCTTTGGAGTTCAGCTTTAACTACATGATTTAACAGTCACAGTCTAATTTAATAGACTGTGACTGCTTTACCTTTGTGTCCCCTAACAAGTTATTATTTCTTTTCTTTTAGACTTACAATGTGTTTCCCCTCAGTGGTAGTGTAAAACTGTGTGAGCCTCTGCCCCGCAGTGAGCCAGGTGAAAACACCCCAACATCTTCTAGAATATCAGTCAAGGATGCCAAAGACTTGGTGATATTTTTGGTTGAGGCTTCAAGTAAAGGGCTGAGAGATTCTGCAGAGACTGCCTTCACCTGCCATGAAAGGCGAGGTTCTCCCTACAAAGCAAATAAAAACATACTTGTAATATATATCTACATAAAAAATCATTGAATAAAACCCAAAATGTGCAAGTATTGGTTAAAGGGTTTACCTTCCATTTAAAGTCATCATGGCTATTCGATCCTTTCATTGAGAAGGGAAGGGAGGCACTAGAATAAATAGAAATTACCAGGATGAGCAAAAAAAGATCACTAACATATAACACTGGGGAACGCATTTTTTGTTAAGTTAGATCTTACACTTGTTTTTTTACTAAATCTTGGGTGGTGAACCCAGAAATGACCCCAGTTTTTTGCTATCACATCCAGTTTCTACGGTACAGGGTACCCTCCATTTTTGTCAAATTTTACATACAATAAAAAAAATGAAATAACTGGAATGTACTGTTTATTTAAATTTCTGTTGTTCAATCAAAGGATTTATTGTTACTCTATGACATTTTTTTTACAGTAAAACATTTGAAAATTAAATAGGTAAGCGGTTAAGGTAAAAATTAACGCTTATAGCTTTTCCTGGAGTGTTCAGTGTTAGGACAATCCCGCTGGATGCTCCAATAATAGTCAGCCATCACATGTACATCCCATCTACCCTGATACCATCCTTCCATGACCTTCAAATCTTGGTGGAATCATCCACCTTGTTCATCACTGACTGCACCAAGGTTTTCCGGGAAGTTAGAAAGATGGCTATGCAGAAAATGCACCTTGATGCTCATAATGCAACCAAGCATTTTGTAGCTCTCCAAGAGTTTCTGGACAATTTCTGTGTAATTATTTGCGTGTGTTTCCAAGAAAGTCTTTGACAATGGCTTTGAATGATAACCAAGCATTCTTTTCGACTTCTGACATTGTCCTGATGAAATGTTCATGTTTGATGAGCTGCCGAATCTGTGGACCATCAAACACACTGGTGTTTATTTTTTCAAGAAAAAGGTTGGAAATGGCTAGGAAATGCCAAAATGAGGTACTTGAAACAGTCTCCTTCAGCTGGCAAAGCTTTAACGAACTGCTTCATCGGACCCTGTTTCATGTGCAGAGGCAGGAATATATTATTATTTCTATCAACAAGTTGCTCATGTAGAATGTTTGGATCCTCTGGTTTTAGGGCAGATCTTGGAGGCCAATTCCTTTCCGCCCAATGCCTTTCACGAGCTCTGCTGTCCTACATGCACAGATAACAGAGATACTTGGCGTTGCTAACCAAGAAGGAAGCATACCATTTTAAGGTCAACACAGATGACCCAATTGTGTTGGTGATATTGCAACAACTCAATGACTCTCTTTATGTCAGCATATTCTTCACAAAGATAAACTGAATAGCCAAATGGGACTGACCCAAATATATTGCCATTGTGAAGGAGGACACACTTTAAGCTCTGCTTTAAGCTACAGATGAATAGTCGTCATTCAGTTGAGTTATAGATTGGAGCTCCATTAAACCAGGTATGTTATGGCAATACATAAAGCCACTGTCAGTTCTAAAGTACTGCAGAAATGCAATTTCTCTGGTTCCAAAGTACAATACCTTCGTTCCTTTTTCAAGCAAGCTTTTCTCACGCAGTCTTGATGCTAGGAGTTCTGAAGCCTTCCTCGATAGTCCCAAATCACGTGCCAAATCACTCAACTTATGCTGATCGAATCCCTTACGAACAGAGTCCTCTTCAATTTCAAACTCTTCATCATTGTTGTCACCTAGTTCATCACCATTATCATGTTATTGTTCTTCCAGAGAGGGGAGTGTAACGAAAACCGGCACTGGGATTTCATCTGAATGAGCCACTGGGTGTATAGCCGATGGTAGACTAGGATACTTTACGTTACATTTATTTTTCTTGTCATATCCTGAAGTTTTCACTATACAAAATTAACAGTCACTAAAATGATCTCCTGGCTCTCGCCAAACCATAGGTATGCCAAATGGCATCTTGTGTTCCCTTTGTCCACATCCGTAAACCCTCAACACACTGTTTGCACACCTTATGAGGGGCCCAAGACTTATCTTGATCACCAAGTTTAACTTTGAAATATGCCAAATAGGCTTGCTCTACAAATGTGCTGATGTTCGCCCTTTGACTGGGAATGGTAAAACTGCCACAGGTATAACAAAATGAATCAGGGTTGTTTAGGCACTTAGAATGAGAAACAGCAGAGCCAGACATGATATGAAAGAAAGGAAATACGTGTGTATGTAGAAAAATAAATTTTGCCTATTCACTACTTACAGCAACTCACAACCTCTGACCACACTGTCTTGCATATAAATAAATAGCCTATACAAATCCACGCTACAGTAATCGCATTAAGTGGTAGAGAAAAAACCTGTTGTGATAGGAGGAAAACTAACTGCACTTTCAGAATCAGCATACCTATTTTAGTGTAAATAAGCTTAAAAATTGAAGTCAACAAAAAATTTGTTCAAAATGTTCATCTTTGCCAAACTTTTGTTAATAATGTACATGGTTTGTTGAAATTGTGATGTTTTCCAGATCTGTTGTAAAAGCACTCCAGTGCTGTTAAGCTGCCTTGACAGATGAATTGGTGAATTGGCTTAAACCTACTTATTTTTAATACACTTGTACTTCTATGGCCATAAATATGACATGTTGGAGGTATATCAGAAATAGTTTTGGAAACTTTACAATGACTTGATTGAACTATGGTTCCTGTCAGATTTTCCACCAATGCCTGTATCCATATTGAAGAAGACAAAGACACAAAAAAGAACTGAGGAGAATTTCCATCTCTGCTTTCACTGGAACAGATGTTCACTGTGACATTTTAGATTTGCCAATGTTCCTAAAAAAGTTATGGTAAATCTACTAAACAGGGACACCCAAATTATACAAAAAAAACTGACCCATTTTTACATCTTTGAAAATTAAACAGTTATAGCTTGTGTTTTTAAACATACCCACTTACATAGGGCCAAGTCCACCATTTTTAGAACCCCCACTCGTCTCTTTTAGAGGACCCCAAGTACTTAATGCAGGGGTCAGCAAAGTTTTGTGGCCACTAGGCCATTTATGGGGTGGGCGGGAGCACACTGGGTTGGACCCACCCTAATGGCTTTGCCCACCACCAGGGAACGCCCCCTGAAGTAAAATCTCTCTCCTCCGTATGCATTGCAGGGATGAGGGATTTACCTTCATGGAGCCTTCCCTATTTACCGCAGCGGCGGAAGTATTAACGCCAGCCGCGGTAAATAGGGGAGCAACTGCAAGGGGGCGGCACCGGAGCTCCAACGCCCCCTGGCCGATCCGGAGCCGCGGGTTGCGGGCTGGCATTAGGCCGTATCAGCCAGGGGGCATTAGGCCGGAACAAACTACCGGCTAGGCCGTATCTGGCCGACCACTGACCTAACGCAACACTGAGCATTATTACTAGTGGTTTGTGATTCATGAGACACAGAAATGAAGCAGGACCCTCTGGCATCTGTCACCAAAAATCCCACACTTGATTGCAAAATACAGGATCAGAAAAAATATACAATACTTGCAGGAAGGAGCTAAAATTTAGCTTGGGGTGCACAATCAATACTCCCTATGCAGGCAAGTATAGAGGCAGAGCCTATTGTAAAAGAGTTGGTTTGGTTGTGTATGCAGCCCAGGCTAAAAGTTTAAAGTCCTTCCTGGTTACTAAAATAGCCAATCAAGCACTAATTTTAGAAGCAGGTCAGAATTAGTGAAAAGTTTCTAGGTAAATAATTCATTTAAAGCCAAATTCCAGCTTTACCTTCAGTCGTGCACAGCTGTTCAGGCTCCTCTCCTGTACTGAAATTTCTTGTACTGTGAGCCTCTCAGTGTGCATTAACAACTGCAGTGCATCAGGTAGGACCTGCCTAATTTAATTGTTGGAGAACAACAATCCTAATCCTTTTCTCCACAGCCTTAATGCCCCTTTGGTTACTTCTTTTAATCCTGGAGGTTCAGTACCACTTGTGGGTGATATCTGGGGCAGTCTGCTTACAAATGGAGTCTGCCAAGAAACACACATTTCTACAGACTATAAACCATTAACACATTTTGATGTTTGCGTTACTGCTCACAAGAGCCAGTCCAGTGCTTGAAACAGGGCTAAGGGCTCTTGATCATTTTATGGAATCATAATGAAATTTCTCTTTTGTAATAAATAAGTAGCTTATTTCACAAACTTACCTTCCATCAGACATTTGACTGATTTCTGACACCTCCTCATCTGTACTGGCATACCCATTCTCTGTAACACAAACATTAGTGTATAAAATCATCTGCACAATCTGCTAATAAAAGAGGGTGTACCTAGTAGGAGAGTGTTTTAAATAATAGAACATTGGCAGCCCCATCAGGTTTCACCTCTCTATTTGTCCAAAAAAGGGGAAATCCTTAATTCAGGACACTAGCTGTAGTGATAACTATCTAAGAGAGGGTTTCCCTATTTCTAGAAATAGTTTCACAGACTTGTTTTTGTGTCCAAGGGACAGACTTAATTGGAACGTAGGAACAGATGGTAAAAAATAATAGTGTTTTACCATTATTTAATCTATCCTAAACTAAAATAAAATGTTTTTTTCTTAATAAAGGTATCTTACCATTTAGTGTTGACTGGCATTCTGATCTTTCAAGCAGCATTTGACTTTGCGTAAATCCAGCCATATCATTCTGCCTAAGTCGTGCTTCCAGGATCCGGATCTGAGCCTCCTTTTGAGCCACTTGTAAGCCCTGACAAAATTGGAGACAAGTACTTTATACAGTAAATAGCTAGCCTGTGTACAAGAATTCATTAATAACCATAATATTATATATGCCACTGTAATTTCCTTACCTTGTCTATAGATGCACGCAAAAAATTGTCAAGAAGATGACGTGCTTCTGTCAGTGAACAAGAGCTGATGACCACTGAAGTATCTGTTGAGTCCAGGTCTTCCTAACAACACACAAAGTTTTACAAGATATGTTTAGCTGTGTCTATACAAGCTTCACTGGATGTACTCCTACAAGTGAATCAACGAGCACTAAACATGGAACCTGTCTTTACTGACTTTAGGAAGTTAAGGTTAATAGAAGAGGAGAATCCTACAATGAAAATTACATGTCTAGGATTAGAGATACCTTGGTTTCTTCCATTTGTACAATGGTGGCTTGGCATTCCCGAATGCTGTCATTAATATAGTCTATATTCGCTGCTAAGGCTTCCAGTTCCTCTGCTACATCCTGCTGTGCCCGATCCTCTCCATTACCTGCCTCTAGTGGAATGGCTGTACGACTGAGCAAAGCCTCTTGAAGAAGTGAAAGCTCCTCACGTTTCTAGAAAGAATAATGTAGACATAAAGATTGATCCAAAAATTTGGTAAATACTTTATTTATCATAATTATGTATTAAGAGTCTACCGGGTGAAAAAACTTGCAGCACACGCCTTTTAAATTTAAAGACAGGCTGCAATACATGCTCAATGACACAGTGGGGTGAATTTACTAAAGGAGTTTAGATTGTCCACTTAGGAAAGTGAATTATCACTTTGAAGTCAAGGGGAATACTACAGAGTGTCACATGACAGCTCCATATCGGCTGTAGTTGCTGACTGCATTGCACCTCAAGATGATGGCTGAACATTTGGATATCTACACAATGAGGATCTTACAGATGAACGACATGGATAAAATATGTTGAATGCACATATAAAGGGTAGATTGTTGTGGATATTAATAGTTTGGTGAAAAGATCTATTTAAATACCAATCATTAATTTGAATCTAATGGAAAAACATCAGAAAATATTTGGTTATAGGAATGTTTCATGACCAAAACCCTAAATCTTGTCCCTGGGAGTAGGTGATTTTGTCAACCATCTTTAAAAGAAAAAAGCTATTTAAGAAAAATGAACAAAATGTTTCGAAACATATATACTCACTCTCAACAGCCTTTCCATATCATTCTCTAGGTTAAGTATTGTCAGTCTTTGTAAAACAACTTCATGAACCCTCCTTTCCAAAGTCTGCCACTTCATGCGGGCAGTTTTACTAAGAGGAAGGCCTGGACGTCCAACTTTTCTCCTGTAGCAGATAAAATGCAGATAAGTTTTCACCTGAAATTTGCATTTTTTTTTACCATTATGAGAGCATGTCAGAGT
Source organism: Pyxicephalus adspersus (assembly GCF_032062135.1). Classification (NCBI taxonomy): domain Eukaryota; kingdom Metazoa; phylum Chordata; class Amphibia; order Anura; family Pyxicephalidae; genus Pyxicephalus; species Pyxicephalus adspersus. Next base: position 113,624,423 of record NC_092858.1, read on the forward strand.
ACAGATGATAAAAGCAACCCTGTCAAGTTAGCCAGAATAATAGATGAAAATTCCTTGCAATAGAAGAGCTAAAATAGAAAAAATGTATGTTTTGTGCCTTCCTTTCATATAATTTTAGTAATGTACACCAACACTTGTAGCTATTTAAGAGTCACCCACTGCTAAGTTCTGTAGTAAAAATTATAGCAGCTGCAGACCTGTAATGTTGAGCTATTTGTTTTATTAAAATTAATTTTAATATGGTTTGTGCAGCAATTGTATAAGATATATTTTTAAAAAACAAAAGTGGAGATCTTCTTTAACTTTTGCAGGATCTTATAAAAATTTCCTTCATTGTGCTCACAACCCAACCCTTCAGTCTGTGCTGTAGTTCAAAGATAAACTTTATGAAAATATAAACAGGTATAATAGAACAATACATCCAATTGTGCATTTCATATTAGTCACTTAAAGTCTTTTTAATAAAACTAGCATGAGTATCTTAATCTGTCTTCATATTTACTAACAGAAAGATAATAGTCTGTACTCTAATGGTGTAAAGCTGCGTACACACTTCCAATTTTTGTCCGGACGATGGACGACACCGACTGTACACACGGCAGATTTTCGCCCGATAAATGGCCGATGCCGATTATCGGGCGATAAAAATCTGACGTGTGTACGTAGCTTTAGTCTACCTCCTTCAACAAGCTCATAAAAGGGAAAAGCATTAGTAATTTATCAGTGTACTGATATCCATTATCAGTGTGAAACCCTGATACCCAGCAAGCTGGGACTGGCTACTGATTAAGCTGTATTGCTTACCTGCAGTGGAAACAAAGTGAAATTATTGTCCTGAATGTGTTCTTTGGGTGCTGGTGAAACAAATTTACCTTTAGCCAGCCAAACAGCTCCTATATGTGTACTTTAGATGTGTAGTTAGCTGCTGCTATAAATTCCGATTTTTTACAAACATAATAAAGTACTTATAGCTCACCTCACAGGTCTGCTTCCATTTGCTGCTGGCCCTGTTTCTACCACAGCTTTACGGTTCCACTGCCGTACAATACTGGACACGGAGCGTGCCCCTATGTCGGGCTCAGATGATGTAGTGCTAGTGGACAGTTCAGCTCCAGAATCTGGAAAGGAGGACATTCGACTAGAAGAACGATCCTGACCTGGTCTAGCAAGACGACGAAGAGCAGACACCTGGGGAGGCAAAAAAAACAGTGGACTCAATGGAGAATTTTATCTCATTCCTGAATCTCCAACTAAAACAGTTCAGAGTAAAATCAGAACAGCACAGATGGCAGAGAAGTATTTACGTTTACATTACGTTTATTAGCCATAAATTGGTTTATTCAACAAGTGCAGGACCCACAGCAAACAACTCAATGTTTTCTTACAATACCTCATTATTGTGAAATATGAATCAATACATACTGGGAGCTACGCATTTGATTTTAGTTTGTGTGGCTGTGTGGCTGTGTTTACATCACAATTGAAAGACTTGTAATTGCATAGTCTGTTTGTCTCCCAACTCCAAGTTTCCTTTATAAGTATACTACCTGCCTTTGTCCCAAAGTAATGCCATCTATGTTAGGTCATAATTAGTTTGGAGGTAGAGCTACATGTCAGCATTTTGTTGCCTAAGTCAATTCACTCATCACTGCAGTCTTTCTGGTTTACACAACAATTAGAGGCTCATTAGTTTTATTTTTATTATTATTATTATAGTGCCAATATATTACGAAGCGCTGCACATTAAATAGGGGTTGCAAATGACAGACAAATACAGACAGTGACACAGGAGGAGAGGACCTTGCCCCAAAGAGCTTACAATATAGGAGATTATGGTCTTTCACATCAAAAAAAACATTTTCAGTTTCTTTAAAAAAGTGAAACAAATCTGTTCACCCTTTTAAGGATATAATATATCTTAATATCTTCTACTTCCTAGATTTTAGACGGATTTCACAATACATAATAATAATCATACGTGTAAAGTAACAAGTCTACACAGTAGCAGTGAAAGACTTAAGCAGTTTAATCTTTTAAAGAGCATCATTTAAAATAATTTTATCACAGGAGAGCTACAAGCTGCCATTTCCGACCCTTTATAGAAAATTTTAGTTGCTTGGCCTTTAATGTGGTAGGGTTTTTATTTTAGAGCAATGGAAGCCATGTATTTCTTAAAGGTTTCCTTCAATGTTACATAATATAGCACAACATTGCCAATGTACTGATAATAAAACTGAATATAACCTTGACATGTTCCATAAGGCTGTGCAAAGAGCAAAACCAAAGTGCTGTAAGTTTAGGAAAGTTGTTATTATAGATTTCTGTAACTGGCTGGCTGCCTTGATTATTATTAGTATGGGATAACCAACCTTCAGATACAGATAAGATCTGTTTCAGATAAGCAGTGGCAACATAGCTTCTTCCATATTAGTTTGTTCTATCCTTATCCACATAATGTAACTTTTGTGTAAAATACATTTTTACAAAATAAGGACACATTTATAAAAAAAGAATCTTGATAAATGTCACAGCTTTATAATTATACTCCCTAAGATTTTTAATTAATTAAGTCAAGGCAACAACTTTCTGTCTAGTAAGTTTCAGGACTGAATTGAGGGACAGCAAGTAAATCCACACTCAAATATAGTATTTATTTAAATTGTGCATTTAGCTGTTTACCCAGAGTTCAGGTTCCAGTGCAACATTAAGGAAATTGTTGAGAATAACGTTAGGGATTACATTTAAAACTTGTGTCAAGGTGTACCTGTGCTCCCAGACTATGGAACAATTTACATATTCTTTACAATTAGTAAAAGAGTTTTAAAACAAGCTATTTGTGTGATTTATAGGGCTTGTTAACATCAACAGCGTTAAGCTGCATTGGGAATCATGATCATATGCAAGGTGATTTGCATTATGTCAATGGCTTCTTTAATATGAAAAATGTTTAAAAGCTTTAATCCCCAATCTTTTGAAATCTCATCAAGGTCAACAGAATTTTCACAGTTAAGTAAAAACCTTCATTCTAGCAATTCACTTCTCACACGTGCAAAACAGACTATCTTATTTGAAACATGGAAAGCTAAGAGGATTGGTTAAGGAAAAAAACACTGCATAGATCTATACAGATGCATTTTATTACTAACCTCCTGAGTTTTTCGTCTTAAAACAATCTCCTGCTGTCTTTTCTGTGACTCCAGTGCTCTAATTTGAAGCTAAAGAAAAAATGAAAGTTAACCTGAAATTAGGCATTCCTTTTTAAAAAATGTATATTTCCCATTTGTCATCCCATTAATATAATGCATGTCCAGTTTCTCATATCACCTCTTGTCTGCGCTGCTCCTTTTTTAACTGTGCAATCTCACGATTCCTTTTGGACTCCACAAGTTTTCTTCGCTGCTGCTCCTCACGCATCTGCTTCACTAGTACCGCCTGTAAAATGATTAAAAAAAAATAACACAGCTAGTGACTGCTAGAACAATAAATAAAAGCAGAAATAATTTTGCCTAAATAAACCCAAACTAAAACATATGAGGTATATAATATATACTTTACAGCTTGAAGTGAACAAACAGAAGTAAGCCTGCATATAATATTACCCTCTTTCTCCTTTATCTCACCTTAGCTTTCTTCATATCACTGAGCTCTCCCTGTAGCTTACGTAACTCACGCTCATAACGTGATTGATTTTTGAGGAGACGTGCATGTTCTCTCTGAGCTAACTGTAGTTTCTGCAGGTCTCTGTTCATCTCTCTCAAGCGCTTTTCATAATCAGCTCGGATCTTATTAGCTTTCTCTTCTGTATAACATTCCATTGAGCCTGTGGAGTCAACAGCTTTGATGTTAACTAGGTATAGAACAAATAAAGCATTATACACAGAAATACTATATTTTAGTAAATATATGCGATTGTTGTATGATAAAGTAAAGTGAAAGATGTAAAAGATTTTTAATCAATGGAATAAAATATGAAAACTATTGGAAAACACCCCATACTGAGCTCGCGTAATACACGGTCCCTCTCCAGCTGTGTGTCACGTATGCGGTTCTGAAGCTGCTGAAGCTTTTCCTCATACTGAAGTTTCAGTGTCTGCAGCCGACGCTGACTCTGTTCCAGCTCTTCTATAAGGCGCTGTTTAATCTCTATCTCACAGGTCAAGTCTGCTAGATCTCCTCCAAGAGTCCCTGAAAGGTTGAGTTTCAGAGCAGGTTTAGTAGCTTCATGAACTTTATTACAATGTCTTTATTTATGCTACACTTTCTCACCTTTATCCTCAGGCTCAGAGTCAGACCCGGCATCGCTCTCTCCACTTTCCTCACTCTCCTCCTCCACTTCACACTCACTTTCTTCTTGTTCATCTTCCTAAAATAACATACATCAAAAGTAAAAAAGCTTTAATAAATCAGGCCCAATGTCACCCACACCCTTTTATTTTCTTCTGGAACGATAATAAGAAGATTTAAAACTTCTGGTAATATTGTCTAGCTGTGGTAGTATAGCTCTTGCTAAATTAACTACATAGCCATCTGGAGTCCTGTTCCAACAATAAAAAAAAAATAAACTTCTTACCTCTTCTCCCTCATTTCCATCAGTTTCTTCACTGTGTTCAAAGTGGTGTTTTTCTCTCTTTTTATAGGTTACTTCTGGGCTGTTGATAGAAAGAAGCAAAAAACTGTCAAGTATTTAAGCTAAAATGAGCTAAAACATTGTACAGGTATAACAATCTTATAACAATCCAAATTCAGCACCTGTATCAACCATTCTTTATTTAATAGCCATTCTTGCACCCCGTCTAATCAGGATAATCTTTACTTTTATTGGTTCATAAAATTAAACTGCATTATCCAGATATCCTGTCATATTCTCTCAAGCTTCCAACCTATGCTTCCTCTTGTCAACAACTGACATACCCATAAGAAACTTTTGCCGAAGGCAAATTCAATTTATTCTCAGTGGCAACTTTGGCACTTTCCACAGAAAACAGAATTGCTTAATGCTCACACTTCATTGTATCTCCCACTTTCCAGAAATACTGAATTTACAGCTGGAAATTCCTTTTCTTTATTAACAATATGGGCTAACCGAGGCCTCACCTCTGTCAGATTGTTGATTTATCCCAAAACCCACAAGGCATACTCTTTTCCAGAGTTAAAGAAAAGATTCCCCTTTATAGCGGAGAGTATTTTCCAAGTTTTTTTTTTTCAAGTAAAGGTATATGCAGCAAAAAAAGCTAGACGGCTAGCTCCTCAAGATTGGAATAACCCATTAGACACAATGGTATTGTCTCCTCAGACTTCCACAAAGGCTTTTTCCAAACTGTATGAGTTTCTTAGAACTGATTTAGATTTTGAAACTTCAAAAGTAAGCATGGCAAAATGGCAAATTAATTTTGTTAATCTACCAGTTTCGAAAATTTTACAGATGTACAGAATATCCTGGACTGCTATCATGAAATGTTTTTTTGCCTTTACCATAGAATATATATTTTACCTCAGAGAGCCTATTATATGGGTCTCTCAGATGGGAGTACATGTTTTAAATGTGGAGCCCAGGCGGCTACACATTACCATAATTTCTGGGAATTTCCAATTATTAAACAATTCTGGAGACAAGTGGTACATTATGTCCACAGAAATTTGTTGAATTAGTTTTTTTTTAATTAGTTTTTGGCCTAGTGGAACTGCAAGGTGTCCAGTTTGCCAGGGGAACCAAACGATTAGCATTATAACTTTTGGCTATTGCTAAGAAAATTATTCTTCATTGCTGGTTGGAATCCACTCCCCCAACGATGCGTCTTTTCATGACTAAATTACAAGAATTATTCAGAATAGAATGGATATAGGCTTCTTTACACAAAAAATTTAACACTCAAATTTTCTTTGAAACATGGGAATGTTTTATTGACACACTAAATATAGCTAACAGAACAAAATTTTATAAGTGTTTTCGTTACACTACATGGTACCTTGAAAGAGAATTAACAAATGACCCCCCAATTGTTATGTGAATACTGTTTGTGCCCACCTTTTGCACTACTGACACTGTATATTTGTTGTATGTTATACTGAAGTGTCTTGACTTGCCTTTCTGATTTGTCTATTGTAAAAACATGTAAACCATCTCAACTGTTATTGAAAATAATGTATTACCTGCTTTTTCCATTAGTTGAAAATGTGTTTATTTTATGTTTTTCCACTGTTTAATTTAAAAAAAAATATTTAAAAAAAAATTGATCTTAAAATTTTGGGGTACAGCATTTGCAATCTTAGAAAATTCAAAATACAATATGTAGATCAAGACTCTTTTGCTGTGGTCTTAAACAATTTTATTACAAACAGAAATCAAAACTAGTTACACATTGGGGCTGATCTACTAAAAACATTTAGGTTGTTCACTTACCAATGGGAATTATCATTCCTTTAGTACAGTGGTCCCCAACCTTTTGCAGGTTGCAGACCACTAAATGCATGGGCTCCAGACTACGCATGTGCGGGGAG
>NC_092858.1:113631082-113640078 GCF_032062135.1 Pyxicephalus adspersus
TTAAAATATCAATACTATGGCTGCATTAAGCATTAGCACCAATATGTTACAAAAATCCATGTGCATATTTTTCCATAGAATCAGCTTCTAAAGGGTCAAAAAATCATATAAAAAGATTGAGTAGAAAAGAAGAGAAGATGTTTTGTGTAAAATGCCAATGTTATATGTTGATATGTAGTTTTAGTTACCTTATTTTCTTCCTTAGGATTTGCACTTCCTCCTTTGCTCTTCTCACAACATCATTAACCTGTGCTTCCAGTGATGGAGTGGGGGCTGTAGGTCCACCATTCATGCTGCGAGCATTTGCCCTTGATAGATTGCGACGCAAAGATTCATTCATAGCTTCACTCTCCACTAAACGTGTCCTGCAAGAAAAATAGCAAAAAAACATATCTGTTGAACTATGATAACAGCAACATTTATAATAAGATTATTTTATAGCATAGTATGGACTATTTTAAGCGTTTAAAAGTTTTGTCTAGAGATTGTGCTTACTTGTTACTTACTGTATGTTTGCATATCTCATCCATTATATATATTTTTTTTTAAATATGTCTAATACACCTTTCCAAACAATGTCCACATACAATGTCCTAACACATAAATACATTTTATTTAGCTGAAATGTTATGCCAACAAGTAGCTCTCTGCTTTTCTTTTCATTCTTCCATCAAATATCAGATAAAGGTTACAATTCACCTAGGAAAAAAATTTCCAACAAACTGGAAAAATCGACCTAGGTTAGAGCTACAATACTACTAATGAAACATTTAACTGCTTGTGGCAGTCATCTTGTGTGTAGCATACTGGGGTTACATGAAAAATTGTAATAAGTATTGTATATTTATATTTACCTTAGTTCTTCAATTTCATGTATGTAATTCTGTATCAGAGCCTGTATCTCCTCATTACTGTCACCTGAAGTAGGTGATAAAAAAAAAGGAAAAAAAATAAAGTGTTATCTAGGGTTATTATTTATTTTTCATTTGTCTCATTTGTCAGTTGAAATTCATCTGTTTGTCTTGTGGAATCAGCACTGAGCGGGAAATTATATTTTGCTAGACTGGTGACTGCTGACTAGAGGTCAGTCAGTCTTTTCTGCATTGTACTGGTATGTAAAATAACTGACAAAGACCTAACAAACACATTTGGTTGGAAAGTGGGGGTTACAGTGTATAAATGGTGCCAAAGAACAATATACAATCGTTCATTTAGAAAAGTTTGAGACTTAAGCCTTAGTTGGTATGATTTCATGGGTCAGATGACTCTCATGTTACTGTCTGGTTCAGGACTGCCTCAAGGGTCTCTTGATTTTCATTTCTCTCATAAAATTTCATATGCAGTTTTATGGTTACTTTACCCAATGCAAACACTATCCTGCTTGTTGAAACATTGATGATCATAACCAAGTCATTATTTGTTCAAAGGGCAACCCAGTCAAACAAATTACCAATTAGATGCAGGTAAATGCTCTTTGCACCCTTCACAGACTTTATGCTTCTCCTTTGTTAAGCTACCTACTTGGCTTCTCACCAATACTTTGTTTAGGGATGCCATAATAGCTTACAGAGATCTCAGAAGGAAACTGTCTGTTTCTCCTTTTTTTAGGCCTTTAGGTAAAGAATAATTTTTCTTACCCACAAAGAGAAGAATATACTGTTTATAACAGGTGGGCTGCACAAGGACTCACACACATTTAACATCTTCAATGAGGAGAGCTTTAGGCTCCATACATTGACCAAACTCATTATTCAATTTTTCCTTTCTCCCTGGGACAGTATTTACTATTCCTAAATTCTAGTTATTGGAAGATATTCTGCCCTAATCCTGCAGTAGACCTTAAAATGTTCTTGATATTCTAAGGAGGAAGCTGTTCATCTCAGCCGTTGGTGCATTTATGACCTTTAATATTGTGTGTTTTACTATTTTTTTAATTTATTTTTAAATTGTGGGCAGCAACCAGAACAAATTAAATTATTTTCTATAGAAACCTATCGGAAATCATGTTTCGGCTAACACGTGATTCCTAAACAAATTATCTTTTTTAGCCGAGGTATCACTGTATACTACCAGTTATACACTGGAAATGTTAAGGTGTAAACTGTCCTTTTTGATTCTAGTAGCAGTCCATTTCTGGAGTTTTGTTGTGTATAGTTGTTTGTATTTTACTTCAGTAACAGCCCAACAAATGCTTTAATGTACTCCTTAATTTGCTGATGTTTCCTAACATATATTTTAGTAAATAAAATATGGTTAAAAAAATTCTCACCAGCCCTTTGTAAAACTCTTGCTGCTTCTTGACCAGCCATGCGAGTGACGCGAGCATTAATAGCCCTGATGGCTTCTTGTAGTGCAGTCACACGAAGGCGCAGTGATGCATTTTCACTTCGCAGCATAGATAGTTCTTCACACATATCACTTAAAGCATCAGACCCAGGGACTCGGTGACCCTGAGAACACATGATAATGATTACTACCTGTGACCCCTGTCATGTAACCATATACCTGTTTTACCTGTACTGATCATCTACAATTGACATCCTGTGATTCAAGTAATAAACAGTCTTTACTATTCAGTGGCCCATACACCAATCAACTTCTTTATGTTGTAATTAATGTTACTTTTACCTAGATGCTGAATGGCCTGATCTGTTAGTCCCTTTTTTTTGTCCTTCTACTATGAGTTAGAATTTGCCTATCATTTTATTGTGTTTTCTATTTTTCTGCACTACTAGCATTTGTCTTTGCTTACTGTTTTACATTATACACATCATTTACCATCACAATTGACTTCACATTGTGTCCACATTCTCTATAAAAGTTGCAATTTAAATAATGTCTTCTGCTGACAAAATTGCAGGTTTCATATGTGAATTCAGATGTTAAATATTTACTAAATAATCACTTTCTTGAGCAGCCCTATCTATACAATACTTAACTAAAACTGGCTCATAATCATTCCCAAACGTTTTTGCCCAGGGCTCGCTGTTTTGGTCTGATGCTATTTTATAAACTTAAATGAAGGAAACTACTATCAAACCTCTCCCCAATTACTTTAAACAATTGGTTGAAAACTGTGAATAAATACAGTTGACAAACTTTACTGAACATTAGAATACCCAGCTTTATTCATTTTCTGCGACTATAAACCTGGACTGTACAAGTTAGGACTGAACTATGTAATTTTTTTATTCGCTTACGTTACTTACAGTTTTGTACTCCTGCAGTTCCAGGCGTAGCCGAGCCAGCTCAGCCCTTAGTGCCTGAACCTGCTGACCACTCTGCTCCTGGTTAGCTGTCACGCGATTTTTGATGTTACGTGCACGGTTGGCATACTTCAAGGTATTTAATGTTTCCATAAAATCACGATCAGATGGAGAGACACAGGCTATCATCATTGTCTGACTGGATAAGGAAATAAAAAGAAAAAAAAGCACCTTTAATGTTCAAATAAAAGATGTTTGAATCTCCACTTTTCCAAAAACTAGTTATGATTATTTTGGCATCTTACACCATCACCACGATAACATTTTTTGTGTAGCTGTGCTTTTGTTGATCTGACTCCACTTAGTTGTATTGACTATAGCAGCCCATATTACGACATTTAAAAACAACATACGACAACATTTAAAAAATATATATATAAAAAGCAAGAAGGCTAGTGTAAGAAAGAGGCTAAATTACCTGTTACCTCCTAGTGAATCTTGCAGAAGGCGGGTTAGTTTTGAATCCCTGTATGGAACATGAAGAACCTTCTTACTCTGATCTCCCAAAGCACTTATCACATTTCCCAGGGCAAGCTAGAGGTATACAAAAGAACAGTGCAATTTCCAGTTATATACTTTACTTCATAGTACCAACCAATCATATCAACTACTCAGATTTAACACAGTTCCAAAACCTAAATATTTAGCAAAAAATGCCTTTTCCTAACTTACAACAGATTCAGTTCCATATTTTCAAACTAAGTCTCATACTGCAATATTCTCTACCTGTTTGTATCACAAAGTTTCTTAAAATAATCTGGTCAAAATTCTCAAATAATAGCTGAAACTACATAAAAAGAAGGGTGTTTATGAAATGAAAGGGTATAAAAGTGTTTGTGCTGTTCAAAATTCAACAATTTGAATTTGTAAGGAGACTAATCTGTGATTAAACTAGCATGTTACACTTCAACTTTTAACCTTACCAGGCCACAGTTGATAGAGATGCCCTCCCTTGCTCTCTCTCCAGTTGCTCCTGTCCTTTTCAAACGCTCAGAGCCAGCTAAGTCCACAAAATGAAACTTTGCAGTAAGGGTTTCATACTCTATAGAAGGTGCATCTGCCTGTGGAGCAAAAATTTGCTAAAGTTAAAAATCTATGTATAATATTTAGTTTAGAAATAAACACTGAATACATAAAAGAAACATTCCCCAAAACACTATAGGTTATCAGTAAACACAACTTTCTTTTCGGCTCCCTTTGTCTATATAAAGCTTTGTCACTGCTATATTGGAGCTTTGGAAGTCTATAAATAACAGGTTTCTTTTAACACAATCAAAGGCTGAAAGCTTACAGTGCATAATTGGGTACATTTTCTAATAGTTAAGTGCATGCATGCTTTATATTGTGTAACATTTCTAGATCATGGTACCCCTATGACACTGTTTTCATAAATTCTGAGTGTTATTTCATATAAAGTATTTAGGAGCACCAGTATTTTTTTTTAAAGTTGGGTGTGAAGAAGCTGTAGGTGGGTGGTGACCCTATATTGTGACCCCACGTTTTAGTAACCACCCAAAAACAAGCAGGTGGTTACTGTAAAGTGCCAGTTGGTGCACCCCGCTAAATCATTTAACAAATAAAGAATGTCACAAAGATAGTACTGTGTTTATTGCATTTTGCCTTTGCCCAAAATTGTACTGAAAGGCTGCACAAATCCACAGTTCAAGCCAGGTGGAATGATGAAGGGCTTTCTTTATTCATCTCAGTAATCATGGCTCTGCTAGCTTTTTTATACATACTCCCTATAACACTATGGAGATAAAATTGCAGACACTTGTTACATGTTACCTAAAACAATTTTTTAGCATCAATTAAATTGCAAAGTTGCTTTAGCAATAACAGTTTGTTCTAAATCATTTTTTATACTGCCCCATGCATTAGTTAGATTCAAACTTTCATTTTTTAGCTGTGATCTTCTATAGAGCAATGATGACACTTGTTAGAAGTAGAAGGGCTACTAGAATTTTTTCTAGTAGCAATTTTTTTTTGTTTTAGGTAGAATGGTGTAAAACAGAGGTCAGCAAATTCCAGCCTTTAGGCCAGATATGGCCTAGTAGGCAGTTTGTTCCAGCCTAACGCCACCTGGCCGATGCGCCCTAATCCCGGCAGGCAACCCGCAGCAGAGTCGGAATAAACTACCGGAGCCGGAGCCGCATGTGGCTCTTGGGCCTCCGTGTGGTGGCTCCCTTCCTTATTTACCGCGGCTGGGAGGATTTTCCCTTCAGGGGGCATTCCTGGTGGGGGCGGGACCATTAGGGCAGGACTCGAGAGAGAGTCAGGCGTAGTGTGCTCCTACCTACCCCTGAAATGGCCTAGTGGCCAAAAAAGTTTGCTGACCTCTGGTGTAAAAGTTAGAACCTCCGCCAGGTATGTTTATGTCTCTGTGGAGATTTCCCTTAGCTTCCTGTCCTTAGAGAAAACTGTGTATAGTGTAAAGAGCAGTAGTAAAACTAAACAGTATTATGTGCCACAAAAAAAAAGAAAACAATTGTAATACTTACGGGGCATGATTCAGAAACTCGCGTTTGGTGTAGATGAACTGAGAATATTGCATGAGAACGGGAGCTCTGAGAGTTCATTTGGGTGCTGGCAGTAGTACGGGAGAGGGCACCTTCCTTTAGCAAATGTAGAAGCTAAAGACAAAATATTACCAAAGCTTCATCTTAGAACAAAACAAATTTTACTATGAATGCATATGTGTGTAGGTTTATAGGTGCAACTGTGTGTGTTATCTGTATCTGATGCAAAGTATAAGGCCTAAACAGTAATACATATCCTACTGCTCAAAAAAGATATACATGACTGACATAGACTAGATGACATCAAACAAGAAAAATTTACATCTATGAGATGCACTGAAGCTGCTATTTTGTGAAGGTGTGTTGCTATAAACTACATTATGGTATGAAATCTGCCTCAGATCAGACATCTGCTTGGATCTTTCAGATCAGAGAGCATAATCTTACATCACAGCTAGTGCACTGGAAAGCATCTCAGAGCTGAAAAAAAAAAACTACCAACCACTGGCATTTATTTATTTTGGTTAATGACAGTATGACTATCTGACAATGGCATGAGGAAAAGCTCATTTGTCTTTAGTCCCTGCTTAAGGAACTGAGGAAATGCCGCCCTGCTGAGACGCATAGGTCATGTCTTAAAGATATAATAATGTATTTTGACTGTAAATCTGTGGGATGGTTTGGCTCAGTTTTATGTGATTCTTGAGCAAGAAAAAGTGAACAGTGCAAAAGAATAATATTTTTATTTTTAAATGCCCTATATTTTGTAGCCCATACTGCGCCAAAGCCAGTGTGATGGTTGATTTAAAAAAATATTTGAATTATTTTCCCTGACTACTTAAAGAAATTTTAGATTTCTGCTCCACATGCCATGGGTGATCCAAGCAGCTGGTATCCTCCCAAAACTAACATAGTTTTTAACAGAGTTATAGATGGACATACTCATCACACCATTATTAGAAATTTCCTTTGTTACTTTTTTTTTCAGGTGTTTCTCCCACTTTGAGCAACACAAGGAAAGTTGTACACAAAACATGCCCACCTCAGCCTCAGAAATGACACTACGAGTGCTTGCTCCACTGACATAAATGCCCCCACTGGCATCTTCATGAATTCGGATGTTGGATTTTCTATGTCGAGAGTCAGGGTCACGACCAACATCAAAAAGATCCAAAATCTCTTCATTATAGAGCTACAAATAAATATAAACAGAAATGTTTAAAATTGAACGTGAGAAGGAATTTGAGAAACACATATTGCAAATAAAAACCAAGATTTATAAGACCTGATTTATTAAAGTACTCCAAGGCTGGAAAGGATACACTTTCATCAGTGAACCTGGTTGGTCCAAAAAATGAAATGGATCTGGTCCAGGACTAAAAACATTTGCTAGCATTTGACTTTTAAAAAAATCGATTCTAGGCTTGCTGGATCACCCAGGTTCACTAATGAAAGTGTATCTTCTCCAGCCTTGGAGAACTTTAACAAATCAGGCCCTTTATGTTTATAGACGTTTATACTTTGCAAGAACAGGACAGGTTTATATGCATTTGGTCAACACAGCACTCTTTGTACCAGCCAATCCTCTGGTGCAGAAAACTCTACTTTACCCTAAGCCCTTCACACCAACCCTAATTTTAACCTCAACACTAATCCTCACACTAACCTCCCATGTAACCCCAACACTGACCCTTCCACTGGTCCTCTATTTAACCCTAACTTTCTTAATAATCCTCCATTAAACCTCTACATCAGGCATGTCCAAAGTACGTCCCAGGGGCCAATTGCGGCCCATATTTAGAGTTCCACCGGCCCGTAGCCTCTGTCGTAAAATCAATATTATGCAGCCTGCCAGCACTGGTGACCACACTATAAAATACATGCGTACAAAAAAGCATTTTTTATATTTCATTAGAGTTGATCAACCGCCTTGCAATTATCGGCCTGCTACTCGGCGGGCATTATTGGCAGGACGGTAGGCCATGTCCACACTAAACCTGAGTACATGTTGAATGGTCGGCCCCACATATCTTCACCTCACCAAATCTGGCCCTCCTCGCAAAAAGTTTAAACAGCCATGCTCTACATTGTTTCTCCTTTTAAATTTTTCCAATACTTTAATCCCTATCTTTCTATTTATCCTTCTAACCTCAACTGCCCCCCTCACATTGACTTAAACACTGAATTTCTCACTAACCCTACCTGATCTGTTACCCTAACACTGACCCTTCCTTTATTTTCCCCTATGACCCTAATGTGAACTAGACCTGTCTATTACCCTAACAAAAAGTCATCTGCTAATTTTCCCTCTAATCCTAACAGTCCTACTACCTCTTTTGTAACTTTAATGGTTGTTCACTAAGTTGTGCAAGATTTTCATGATCTTTAAAACAAAATCAGAGATTTTCCATTTCAAACTTTTGCTTTCTGATTGGTTGTTAAAAACTATACAGCATGCCTATTATCAGACTTACCTCCAGAAACTGTGCACTGACTTTGAAGCTGGGTTCAGGCCTTCCATTTTCATGGGCTTTAGAGGTTCTTTCTTGGATTGTGTTGAAGAGCTGTCGTACAGCACGGGGAATGATGCCAAGTTCGGGTTCACTCACTGCAAGGTCAAAGCCGCTGCCCATTGTGTAGGTCTTCCCTGCACCAGTCTAAAAAAATCAATAAAACTGAACATTTAAAATAAATATATTATATATAATGGAAACTGTAAAACCACAAAATAAAAAAAATAAAAATATAATTATTAAAAAATGGGAAGCAAGTTAAATATCAAAAAAAAAATGTGGTGCACAAAGCATAAATGGAAGATGTGTTGTAAACAAAATCAGGTCCACTACACAATATACAAACATACCTGGCCATATGCCAACACCGTTGCATTGTAACCCTGGAAGCATCCCTCCACCAGGCTGCGTACACAAGTGTCGTATACTTTAACTTGTTCGGTGTCCGTATCAAATACAAAATCATAAGTGAAGGCCTTGTCTTTCCCCAGAAGCACCTGGGGTTCTCCGGGATAAACCCAGGTACATATATGACATCCTTCTGCTTGTTCCTTACTACTTTGAGGACGGATCCTAAATTAGTAGGTGAAAAATATAAGATCAAAAAAATATAAAAGTAACAAAAGATGTTTTTACTTCATTCTACTTTAGATAACTTTCTAATAAAATAAAGTATTTCACCCTCTCTTAAAAAATAA
>NC_092858.1:113641176-113647147 GCF_032062135.1 Pyxicephalus adspersus
GGCTGTGCTGAATAAGGGAAGGCACAGCTGATCACCAAATTGGTGGCAGAAATTTTGGCTGGCATTTTAAAGCGGACCTTTTACCAGGATTTTCACTTTACATAAAAGTTTAAAGAACCCCTTCATGTAAGGTAAAAATTACCTTTTTTTTGGGGGGGGAGGAGGTTTAACATCCTTTTTTTTAAAAAATGGGAAGAGCCTCCTGGGATACCCACATCACACCCTAGTAGGCTCCCGGGAGCTTTTTCTTCAATGGGGAAAAAAAATTGCTGATCTCACCCATGCACAGTGAGATCAGCACTCTTTCTTTCATCATTTACAGCTACGTCACCCGATCTTGCGCCTGTGCAGTGCGAGTTCGAGTGACGTAAGGAGAAGCCAAAAGACAAAAAAGAAGATGCCCGCCCCCGGCGCTTCCTCCATTCCAGGAAGAAGGCGGACAACTGGACATCGCTGGACCCGATCCAGGAAATTTCCATAGTGATTGACAGATCTGAAGAGGTAAAGCTAAGTGAGTTTTTTAAATTTTTTACTTTACTTCCACTTTAACATCAAACAAATAGGTAACGTACTTTAAATTAATACCAGTAAAGGCTTATAGCAATGTTATCTACAGCAGCACACAGGTTTCTCACCAATCCACTGTCATAATTTCTGCCTATTGCATATGCATCTGCATATTGTACATGATTTAGAATGGTGAATGATGGTAAGTTTAAAGGCTTTTGATAAGCCTGGTAATTGGGTAATGTCACACACTTTACCGACATTGGTTCACATGACATAACAATATTGGCTATACAATTTTTTTTTTGGTTTATGCCAGTTTATGAATTAATAGAATATAATTTATTTAACCCCCAATACAGGTCAGATTTATATGTATGGTGTTGCTTTTTGCTTATATATTGCATTTTGGGGGTGGGGTGATAGTGGGCACAAGTTACATTTAAACTGCATTCCTTTATCTGTAATGAACTATTTTATATTTGACTTGAATACAGCTGTATATAAGGATTGGAACAAATATATGAGAATGCAGTAGTGGGTTTATTTATCAAAAAAACTACTAGTAACTAGTACAAATAGAAGAAAAGTTGTATTATTGTACTTTCTCTTTTTCTCTTTCTGGTATGTTTTGTATTGGTTGCCGTATACTATACTACTATATTGTGTACTAGCTTTATAGATGAGGTCAGATGACAGACTCCTTTGGGCTGAGGGTAGGAGTAATAGAATGTTCATGACACATGTCTCTTAAAACAGATTAATGTTCCCTTTTGAGCACTGTACTGCTCACAGTAATTGGCTTTTCTTTCTTGGAGGAACCTGTGCTGAATATAAGATGTGTAACTCCTGCTACTTGTACAGTGAGATTTCAGCTTGCAGGAGTCACTGTGACACAGCATTACCTTTTCTACTTATGCTTTGTGTATTGAATGATGCAAATGTGTGCTTAATATACGTAAAAGAAAGCAAAAAATAAACTTGTCTTTGTTAAAATGTTTTCTAATATGAAGAATATATAAAAAAGTCAACAATAACATTTAGGTTACCCTAGCATACGAGGGGGTGACAAAAAGTTTCTGGCTTTGCCCCCTTCCAGATGAAATAGAAAAATGAATGTGAGGGCATATGACAGCCTAATATCTTTGTATGTAACCATGCAAATATCAGGTCTTTGCAATTCTTAAAACTGTTTTTTCTTTTAGTGAGAAGCTGTGATGGCAGAGGCACAAGCAAGTTTCAAGTCGTTGGGAGTTAAGAGCCGTCATGAAGTTTTTGTTTCTCCAGGGAAAATCAGCAAAGGACATTCACACTGAGATGTCACAAACACTGGGGAGAAGTGTCCTTCCAACAGCACTGTCAAAACCTGGATATCTCGTTGTTATAGCCGTTTTGGCCCATTTTGAAGCTGCACAGGACTTCTTGGTTAGTGACTAAGGATGAAACCTGGCTCCACATCTATGATCCTCAAACCAAGGAACAGTCAAAAGAATGGCGCCACAGCCGGTCCCTCTGGCCGAAGAAGTTCTGAACCCAGAAATCGGTCAAAAAAGTCCTGTTTTCTGGGACAAAGACGGTATTCTGTTGGTGGACTACCTACCTCAGGGCTCTAGTATCACCAGACAGTATTACGCTAACCTCCTGAACCAGCTGAAGGAAGCAATTAGGACAAAATGCCGTGGCAAGCTGACCAAAGGGATCCTTTTGTCACAGGACAATGTACCTTCACACATGTTCAACGTTGTGGCTGCCAAATTGAACACCCTGGGTTTCCAATTGGTCCACCATCCCCCCTACTCACCTGACCTGGCCTCTTCGGAATATTACCTGGTTCCGAATTTGAAGAAACACCTGAAGGGGCCACGTTTTGAGGACATTTCTAACGTCAAAGATGCTGCTGAATGCTGGTTTGCGGCCCAACCAAAGGACTTTTATTTGAATGGTCTAGAAAAGCTGCAACTACGCTGTACCAAGTGCATCAGTCTCAGGGAGTAATATGTTGAATAAATGTGTTATTTCATAACTCTGGCTCTCTTCTTTCTGGGCAAAGCCAGGAACTTCTCAGCACCCCCTTGTATATTTATGGAGTAAAGGCCATATTTACCTTAATATAAAAATACCTCGATGTGACCCCTTCTAGGATACAGAATACAGATTGCAGATGGAGCAAGATTTTTCTCTACACTGGGGGATTTTTCTCTAAGGGTACAAACACACAAGTGTATGTATGCAAGTAATGTGAAGAAGGAAGACACACATGGATTAACTTTCATAAAAACTATAGTGCTAACCTCTGCAATAACCTGTTTTTCTCTACAAATTTGGCACCATTATGCTCAGGCATCATCGAGACTCAGCATTTACTTCCTGGACTGAAATAATGATCAAGGTGCACACAACCATGTAAATCATGGTGCCTGTACAGTTTATCTACCCGTATAGCTTCTACAAAGTTACAATGAATCAGTCTGATCAATGGGGGGGAATACGTCTTACTGTCTGCAACAGACATATTCATGCAAAGTCTCTTACCTGAAGTTCATGGATTGTATAAAAAAAGGTTGCTCCCTTTTGAGCAAAATAAAATAAGGGTGCTGATGTTTATATAGAGTATCACCCTGTTGACTTGTTGAAATTGCTTGTAACAGAAACAGAAAGGTTTTATCTAAGATTGTAATCAGCATGTTGATAAGAGATTACACCTACAGTTTAAAAGATCTAATACATTAAAATGTATTGGTTATTATCTCCAGGTTTCTTTAACATCCTTTATCAAGCATTAAAAATAAATAAGCACATGCATGGATTCTGTTCTCAAAATTATATTTAGAAACTGAAAAATAATTTTTTGAAAGGGATCCCATGCTTCAGGTCCTGCACTTTAAGACATAGCCCCTGATTCATCAATGAAATCCGCGCTCGCTGGAAGCGCGAACGTACGCGCGGCCATCGATCGCGGATTACCGCGGTCTGGACTCGAGTATGCGCGTACACGCGCGAGCTTTTTCAGTTGCTGAATAGCGCGACCGCGTACGATTCCGGATCGCTAATACGAATGCGCGAGCGATAATCCGATTTTGCTTGATGAATCAGGGGCATATTGTAGCTTTTCGGTTTGCCCCCTTTCCCAGACCTTAACTAATCCACCCTCCACTTTCACAAATATATAATTATAAGATCCATCCATTATAAGACCCATTACATCCATTACTGCAAGCCTTTGGTGTCCAGTACCTGAACATTAAAGCAGCTTTGTCTTAAACTGTGGTCATGTGTTAGAAAAAATATATGACATGTAAAATTTGATCTTTTTACAAGAAGCGGTTTGTTGAAAATGTTCACTGATTATGTGCATGTGTTAAACCTGCCAAAAATGTTCCTAATTTTTTTTCATCCAGATTCCTGCTATGCAGGTGATTACTGGAAAGTAATATAAAGATAACTAAATACAAAGTCAAATCTGATTTTTTTCCTATTTGTCAGAGATTTCACTTTAACTTTACTTTGCATTAAGCTTTATTTTAGATCTGAAAATAGAAATGTCACTTTCAATAGCAGGTTCTTTTTACATACACAGGATTCTTTCATGCATGTTTGCATCTGCCCATTCCACCCTTATTCATGCTCAATCATTTTCTGTTTATTTGGTCCTCCTCTTTTTTCAATGTCTTAGTGCAGTAAACGCCTTATTCATATTCTCCACTGTGCTCAATCTAGATAGTTCATTCTTTGTCTGTATTATGCCTCCTCTCCCCTCCTTTGTTAGTTTCCATGGAAACTAAGCATGCACCACTCTCTCAGATAGGACAGCTGATGGGTATAGTGAAAATGAAGGTAGACCACACTATGAAAAAGAAATGCAAACATGATTGCTGCAGTACATGCTGTAAAGTAGAACGCGTAACAGGAAATTACAAATATTATGAATTGTTGAAGATATTGCCATGATAATGCATCTTTTATATCTGTACTATTGTTTAGACGTTAGCCTAACAAAACACACGAAAGGCACGCTGGCTACTCAACACTCAAATTTTAGGTCTACATTCAAAAAAATAAAGAAGAATGAATGTCCACAAAACCTAATTTGCCCAATTCTAAGGTGTTCTTAAAGAAGGGCTAAAGTCAGGGATGAAACATTCTGAGCAGTGACAGGCTATATCTCCTCTTCAATACAAAAGAAAAAAAACTTACCTGCCTGTTAACAATAAGTCACTTAAACTCTCCTCTCCTTGCTTTCTTCCACAGGTAATGACTTGATTGGCCAGGTCAGTATTATTTAATTCCCACACATGCAAATCAAAGTTCATTTATTCCCAGCAGCCAGGTATGCCAGGACTGTACACTGAGCTGAGCTGCACAAAAAGCATTCCCAAACTTTTATCTGCATGTACAGTGCAATTTATTCTTAAATATCCACTTTACATAGGAGGGTAGATAACCCTTTTATGTAAAGTAAAAATGGTTTGTTTAGGTTTTTTTAAGTGCAACACCATTTAAAAAAAAAAAAAAGGGTGCAGCACTGCCCCTTATTTTCTGATCGCCTAGGCAATCGAGAATGAATAGGAGCGCAAAGCCTCCCCAGATACCCACATCACCCATCCTAGGAAGCTCTTGTGTGCTCCTTCTGCGCATGCTCCTTCACATGCCTTTTCGTGAAAAGAGAAAATTTTGCCAATCTCACGCATGTGCAGTGAGATTGGCAAGTTTTTTTCCAACCTACATCACCTGATTTCGCACCTGTGTCGGGTGACATAGGAAGAAGAAGCAAAGATGGTGCCGCCCGGCTCAGAGACGGATGTCGAGATGATGTGGGACCTGATGGAAGACACCTCGGAATGGATTGGACTTCCCTGCGGGATTGGAGGTAAGTTTAGTTCCTCTTTAACCTCCCCAGCGGTAACCCCAAGGGTGACTCGGGGTAGAAAAAAGTTGCTGAAAGCGGTAACCCCGAGTCACACTCAGGGTAGGTAAACCTATGGGAAGGAAAGTAAATACAGCCTTATCTGATCCGCCAGGGTCCTGCATCGTCCATCTCCGCGAATCCCGTCTTCTTCCTTCTTCCTCCAGTGTCTTCTGCACACAATGAGTCACCGGGGAGTTCTCTGTGACGTCGCTGTGTGTGTACCTTACCGGCGGGGCGGGAAATTCAAAACCCATTTGTATTGCATTCAATACAAAATAACTGTATTGAAAGCAATACATTGGATTTAAATGTGTAAAAGCAGTACATTGTTTTCAAGAACCTTTTTTACAGTATGACTATAATATTTATTCTTTTTTTAAAATTAAAAAAATTAAAAAAAAAAAATTTATATACCGTATTTTTCGGCGTATAAGATGCACTTTTTCTTCCCCAAAACTGGGGGGGAAAAGTGGGTGCGTCCTATACGGCGAATGCAGGTTTAAAAAATAATTAAAACCGGTAACATACTTACCCGATACCGCGATCCTGCGTGCTTCT
>NC_092858.1:113647867-113728613 GCF_032062135.1 Pyxicephalus adspersus
GGGAATAATCTTTCAGAATCTTTTTTTTCTAGATTTTCCTCCTTTAAAATTGGGTGCGTCTTATATGCCGGAGCGTCTTATACGCCGAAAAATACGGTATATATTTTTTAATTTATTTAATTTCATATTTTTACATGATTTTGTGTTTGAAACTTTATTATACCCATACTATTATATTATACTGTAAAATAAATTTTCATGAAAAACAATGTACCGCTTTTAGACATAAACAGTATAAAACAGTAATGGGAAAAATAGATGCATTTAGTGTTGTGAACTTTAAAGATGAATTTCCTCACAATGCCTATAACTAGAGGTGAATTAGTGTTTGATTTCAAGAACTTTTACTATCTGTAGTAAAAAGGCAGTAGTGAAAGGCAATGTCATACCCAGGGACAGGCCCAAGATTAGGGCAGATAGCAAGCAAGCATAGTCAGGAATAAGGAGACCAGAGAGACTTTTCTGTAGAAGGTAACTAGAGAGACAGCAATACAAGAATACACAGGTATACATTGTCACTACAGCACAGGACCAGCAGGTCACAGGACTACAAGAGAAATAGGAGCATAAAGGTCACTGAAGCACAGGATAACAAGCAAAACTGAATCAGGAGAGGATCTGCACTAGAACAACTCATTTATTTGTTACCTTACAAAAATGTCAGACCAAACAGAAGAACTATCTGATTGTCTTTTGCCACCATTGATGAATGGTAACAATGTCGGCACTCTGGGTGAAACCCAGCATACTGACAGCAGTGGCAGCTAAAGGGGAGACCTAGCTCTGGATGCTGTTTGCAGTAAGTGTGACAGTTGTTCAGAATATGTAATTACTTTAGTGTGCGTAGCCTAGTAGAGGTTTACTTTAACAAGGCACTGACCCCTGATGAAACATATACTGCACTTATTGCTAATACCATCTTTTGGTTGCACTCACTACTCACACCATCATTCAAGAAAAGCACCACTAATTATCAACAAACAGGCTTTTTTAGTGTACACAATGAAAATTGGCGGAGCTCAAGTCCAAAATGAGAATAGTATGGAACTTTCTTAGATTGACTGCAATGTGGCTGATGTATTAAAGCTCTCCAAGGCTGGAGAGGATACACTTTCTTCAGTGAACCTCAGTGATTTAGCAAATCTGGAATGGATTTCTTAAAAGTCATTTGCTATTTGTTTGCAAATGTTTTCATTCCTGTACCAGATCCATTTCATGTTTCCTGGTTCACCCATCTTCACTGAAAAAGTGTATCCTCTCCAGCCTTGGAGAGCTTTAATAAATCAGGCCCAGTGACTCAGAATGTATATAATCAAGCAACAGTTAGCCTAAATTCAAGTTAATATAGCATTAGGAAAAGATCAAAGAGCTGAGATCTGTTATTTCAAAGCAATTGTTTAAATTTTTTATAGACTCTTTACTCACTGGCTTGGTACCAAAGGATTGGCATAAGGCCAATGTAGTGAATATCTTTAGAAAAGTCTGTACTACATAACTACAGACCTGTATGTTTAACTTCTATAGTTGGCAATTCTAGAGATTATGATAAACAAAATAATATCAAAAAGGATAGTCAACATGGATTAAAAAAAAAAGGAGTTAGGAGAATTGAGTTAAATAATAGTGAACAGGCAGATATATTTGTTTTCTAGAAGAGGAGACATAGCCTTTCCCTTCTGCCTTAAAGAACCTGTCTGTTTTTTTTTTTTAACTTTAACCTTAATTTTGCTTTAATGAAGCTCCTCTTTAACATAAATTAATACTAAACTATTATACAGATGAAAAGTTTTCATTGTTGGAGAACAATGTAAATGATTACCCTGGATGAACACCTAACCTCTGTACAGTTTTCCCCCAAGGTCATTTAGTGATCACTAGAACCACCAACACTCCTGCTCCTCCTTCCTCTTCACAGAACAGAACAGCACTGTCTGCATAGTTTGTTCTTTCTACAACATTCACTAGCAATTGTTTCCAGGATGATATATTGAGCATATGTATGCAGCCTAAATTGTGAGCAATCTGGCAGGATCACACAATGCTCCAATTATGTGCAATCTGTATAGATTTTATTGTACTGCTAATGAGAACCTCATTCAGGTAAAATAATCAAAAATACACAATTACACATAAATTGTCATGCAAATATCATAACTGGGTTAGCAAATGTGTTTTTGTTTTCTTCTTATGTTCCTAATAAATAATTCCAGTGTACAAAAAAACTTTTTTTTTATGATTTCTGGTAATGATACAGTTGTTTCAATTTCTAAATAAAAGCATATTAGCAAGATTCTGAAACTGGAAAGATTGCTAATTTGCAAATGAGCTGATCTGCCAAACCAGACATTGTGAATAATCGGTTGCCTGCACTGCTTTCCAGATCATTGTGATTCAGAGGAAGCAATACACCCCCATAGTCTGCAGTTCAATTTTGGGGATTATTCTAAAAACAGTGTGCAGTAATCTGTCAGAATCCCTGTTGGGGATTTTTGTTGGCTGCAAAGATGCACAGGAAGTTTTTACTTGTTAATTGAATGATCTCCTATGTCACAAAGAAGGGAAATTAAAGGAGGGGATACTCCTAAAAATTGCCAGTTTTATGTTTGTTGTGGCTTTAGCCTAGAGGAACACATGATATTTTTTATTAGTTTAGTGATGCTACTATAATTGCTAGTGCCTAAAATAAAGTTTAAAGTCACATGCCTTAAATCCTTACTAATAAAATGGGAATATCTACCAATTTCATGGTTAGATAGAGTTAACTCTGTAAAAATGGCCATATTGCCAAAAATATTGTACCTAATTAGAACACTTCCCATCAGGGTCCCACCACAGGCTCTCTGAACCTTTCCAAAATCTATACTCTTTTTTATCTGGAACAATAAGAAAACAAGAATTCTACCAAAAACTATGTTTGTCCACAAAAGGTATAGGTGAATAGGCGTCCCTAAAATTTTAAAATATTATCAAGCAGCGCATCATAGCACCCATCTCTGCTCTGTTTGCAGGGTCAGCATCGCCTTTATGGGTAAAACTGGAGTGGCAATTTTGTGAGCTAATCGATATTAAGGCTATTCTCTGGTTACCACTATAATTCAGCCCCAATAACACGATAACTCTGCCCCTTAAACATGTTCTTATAATAATAATATACAATACTGAAACACATATGTTTGTCAACTCCCCTATCACCTAAACTAATCTCTATACTTTATACTGAACTTCACAAAATATCCAATCCACAAACACCTAGATATGTTGAGAAAAAGATCTCCAGATCTGGCGACAAATGGTCTCCTGTTATAATATTATCACCACTATAAAGTCACTATTCAAAGTAATGATGTAATGATGTAATAATAAAAAAATCTATTGAAATAAAGTCCAAATCCTATTGTATAAGCCTGGCAGGCATTTTGACTGAGGTCTCAATTCCTCAATGATCACTATTGCTTACAGTAGCTGTAATTCATGATTTCTATTTTCACCTATTTTTCTCTACTTGTCATCTTAAAACTGTGTCTGGTGTATTTAGTTTACAGGTAATAAATCATTACCCTAAAAGCTGTAAGAAAACTAGAGGAAGGTTTATCTTGGTGTTTATAAGTGCTTTGGATACTTTTGCCCATTGGTCTCTGAGATACTACTATGTATGATCCACAGTTATTAACCATTAAATTGATATTCTTATACTACAAAAAAATCAATAAATGAACCTTGGGTCATGTTGTTGACAAGGAATTTCAGGTCAGGAAATGACTAGATGAAAAGAGCTAAATAGTGTAATGTACTTTAAAAAAACATAAAATTTTAATGCCTCACTATCATCTCAAATGATGGACTGAAAATCTTTTAACTGCCAAACATATAACGACTGCTATGATTTTCAAATCACTTCAACATTGTTTTTTCCTAATTAAGAAATACATTGAATGGGTCTGTCAACAACCTGTGCAATGGTTTATTAGTTAAAGCTTATATCATCATTTATGAAATGAATTTATGTTCTTTTCATTTACAAAGACATGAACATGAGTGGACATACTCTATGGTAAGGTAAAACTATAGATTCCTAGAGGGAGCTGCAGTGGCTGGGAGGGGTGTGTAATCAGAACAAATGAAGGAAAAATTGCATCAGTCATGGGAGATAAAAAAAAGTTATTGTTCCACAATATGAATCTTGTGTTTCACATTGTAGATGGATTTGGGACTTGTTTAGACATACAGGTATTTACATATTTCAATACTTTATTTGTACTTTAATGAAGCCATTATTTGATAATACATTCACGATTTTTCTTTTTTTTCTTTTTATCTGTACCTTTTATTGCCATTTATTAAGTTTTTTAAAATGGTTGTTATGGCAAAAAGGGGTAATCTGGGTCTTTAAAAAACATAGATATCCTCTGTGACCTATAGTGTTCTTTATGCATATTTGTGTATATAGATCTTGTGATCTTTAATGTGGCAATCATGGTGATCGCCATTTTATGAATATTTGCACTATTAGAAGTTCTGGCAATACATTGGAATATTCATAAAAGTGATGATCATATCAGAAGATTAACACTTTTTTGAGTGGAACAATCAGCATGGAAGCCACCACTACAAATGTGTGTCACTAATATGTAGCAGAAGCTGTAGATTCAGTTTAGCTATGACGGTTTTGCTGAACTGTAGCTCCACAAGCCCTACACTACTGAAGCTATATAACCATATTTAGGATGGTTAAGATGCCTAAAACTCAATTCTCTGACCTTGGTGTGTTGCTTCGTCATTGATCTTGCTTTTTTTGTGTCAGCATTTTGAGATGTTATTTTGGTCACAGAGGGATAAAGGAATGAATTAGATAACTTTTACGTTTTTACATATCCCCCTTTAATTAAATAAAAAGTTCATTTTGTGAAACTGTAAGAAAAAACTGTAACAAAAAAAAAAAAAAACGAAAAAACATAACATAAATCTAAATCTATTTATTAGGCCTTAAACAAAATTACATATTCTGTTTGTGTAAAAGTCAGGGTACCCGAGGTACTTCTAAATATTCGTAAGAATGATAAGTACACTTTAAAAAAGAAATTAAATTCTACCACCCTCTCCCAGTCTCTGCATAAAAACCCTACTAAAGGTTTTGTTAAGAAACATGCCTCAGATAGCTACATAATGACATTGGAAGCAGAATATTACCTTCTGGCACATATTTTAAACCACTTACTGGTACTGGTAAAGTGGGGACATCAAAACTGATGTGCAAGAATGTTCAATATATGATGCCTTTTGGTATAACATTTTGGTATATATATACCGTATGTTGGTAACATTTTGATACCTTTTGGTATATGGTATATGGGATAACATTTTGGTATATAGAAAATTAATTTGGGGTTTCTGGCAGATGGATGTTTGAAATGAACACATCTAGTATGTGGCTAATAATGAAACTATGATTATGCTATAATCCTCCATGTTAAAAAAAGAGATCACAATGGTTAATAATAGGCCAGAGTAAATCATGTACAGGTCTTTAAGATGTGATCTACATGATAGTTTGGTCATTAGAGTTGGATTATATAGAAGTGTCCATAAAGATTTCATATATGCGCTAGTAAAAAAAAAAAAAGAGCCTCTTTAGCTAATGGTTTGATTTACTGTAAGAGTGTATCATAAGTGGTAGGTTAGTAGTAGGACAATGTTTATGTCAGAACTGGACTTATACCTCATATGACATATATTGCTCTCTAAAAGCATGCTAACAGTGTGTGTGTGTGTGTGTGTGTGTATGTATATATATATTTATATATATATATATATTTTTTATTTTTATATATTTTTTATTTTATTTTAAATATATATAAAAAAGGTATTGCCGCATCCGTTTAAATATAACACTGGGATCTCCATGTGAGCTCCCTGTAAACAATATCTAGGAAATATCAGAGCTGCATATGTTAAAAACCCTTTATTAAGCATTGGTCTTTGCAGTATTTATTATAACTTTTTTTGTACAACCTTTTTTTTAGTACATTTTAACAAATACTCTGCATTTGCGATCCCAGTGACAAAAGTTTTTCTTAGTTCTTGAAAAAAGTTATTAACCACTCTATAAACTATGACTGAAAGAATTACAGTAGACAGAGCTCTCTAGCATACAAGATTATACATTTGTCCACACACAAGGTTTAAAGGACATATGATCACTGTTCCACTCTTCTGACATACTCCTGTGCAGTATTCCACATTTGGAACATTTTAATAGCACATTTTGCAAATTAGAGCTGCTGGCAAGGGAATTTCCTTTTTACACATTTCATTTCTCTTCTGTTACAAAATCTCTCTTTTGCTCACCAACTAAATCGACTCAGGAAGTTGCACTTCCCATATAAAAAAACCACTCAGGAAATGTTCACAGAAGAGACAAAGCCTGAGAGAGATAGCTCAGCTGGCGACAGACAACAGAAATCCTATAATATACAAACCTTTTGTTTGGTACAGAGCAAGCATGGCCATGATAATTCTTCACATCCTAATTCACTTCTCAAGTCCTACTAAGAACAAGTCTAACACCTATAACTTTAAAAAATAATAGTAAGTGATTTGTTGCAGTTGTCTACAATGATTTATTTTAGTAGGCTCCACAAGCACAATGGTTTTAACTATCTACATAATAGTTTATTAGTTATTATTATTTATTAGCTATTAGTTATATCATAAATTGTATACATTAGCTAAGTGTTATTCCTTTACTTCCAAGACTTTAAGATCAAGCATGGCACCTAGTCTTGAGTTTGGTCATTTTCAGCGAGCAATTAAATATTATCTTTTGGGAGTTTGATCTAATTTCACCAACAAATGTTCATTTCTGATTGTCGGTATCCAGCCTTACTGCGTTTTTTTGTATTTTGTTTAAATGAAAAGGTATAATGCTAAATTTACAAAGCTTTGACACCAACTTTCAGCCATGTGATTGTACTTTCCAGATTTATATGGATTGAAAATAATCCACGAACATAAGAATACTTAACCTGGTGAGAATAAGTTTTATTGTTTAATTCTGCAACTATAATGCTTTACTAGGAATAAATAAGTGTCTCTCTATTTTATGGTCAAGCAATAATAAAAAATGCCAAATATATAAACATATAGACATTTGTAAAATAAACAGACAAGACATCTGCAGCCCCTCGGGGCCAGGATCACATTTCTAGTTTATCTCTAACAGACAGCAGTAAAGGAAGTAAGGAATAAAGGAACCAGAATCTGTTTTGTAGGTGACCCTGGAGGATCCAAACAGAAGACCCCCAAATAAAAAACAAATGTTGGAGGTACAACCATTTATCCTTTGTCTATATTAGGTTGAGTGATATATGTAATTTTAGGCTGTTACTTATAACAGGGAACACAAAACAAGGCTGATAGCATTTATCCTAACATCTGCATTTCCTTCTATCCACACACACATGGTATAATGTGTGACACCATGTGACAGGCACGTGTCATGTGATCCCATGTAATGCAGGCACACAACAATGCATCACAAATGCAGCTGCTGAAGATTCCTATTAAGTTGCATAGAA
Organism: Pyxicephalus adspersus; assembly: GCF_032062135.1. Classification (NCBI taxonomy): domain Eukaryota; kingdom Metazoa; phylum Chordata; class Amphibia; order Anura; family Pyxicephalidae; genus Pyxicephalus; species Pyxicephalus adspersus. Next base: position 113,655,442 of record NC_092858.1, read on the forward strand.
GGTTCTCCCAAATGCAGATAGCTCTCCCCTCTCCTGTGTGCCCCACCCATTGTAGGTAAAAACCATCATCCTTTCCTGATACTGGCATTGCTGTCCTTATACTGCAGGGAGAGACCTAGAACAGAACTGAGATCAGCGCACAGAAGCCAGGATATTGTGTACATCAACAATGTCAGGCTGCATCACACAGGAGAGCTGTCATCAGTCTGATCGCTAGTCATATGCTCGCAGAGATCTATTCGTAATCGCATTGGCTGTAGGATTTGTACGCTTTTCTAGCTTGGCATTGCCACCTACCTCAATGCCACCCTGACACTGCAGTCTCCTTGACTGCCCATGGTGCCTGGATGCCAATCAGTGAGAAGGTGCTCCCTGTATTCCCCAGGATCTCCCCGGGTGCGAATGGGGGATCGCCGTCTCCTCCGCTCATCCTGATCCTCCCTGGGGGTAGCCTTTTAACCCCCCAACTTGATCCATGTCTCCAAAAATCAAGGCAGCATCAGCTGCACACCAGGAACAATAGGTAGGACTGGAACATAGCAGTAACCAATAAGGAAGCTGGGGATGCAGACCACGCCCATAGGTAAACGCTCCGCCAATCATATCCGGACTACATTTTTAAACAGGCTTTATGGTCCTTAGATGAAAGAAGATGGGAGCAGAGAGAAGGCTTTCAGCTGGGTAAGGAGAATGAAGAAAGGGCAACAGGGTCATTTGGGAAGAAGGGATCAGATACAACACTAGTAAATCTGCAGTTAGAAAGTATTTACTGGAGCTTTAATAATAATAATAATAATAATATATATATATATATATATGTATTAGTTATAGGTATATAGGTAAATGTATAGGTAATATATATATATATTTATACATTATATATATATATATAATGCAACAAGAAATTTCTTAAGGATCTAGAATAGAAGAGTTGGTGTTTCCCTAAAATATACATTATATATATACCGGTACTCTATTCTATATACTATTATTTATAATAAAGAATATTTGTCCAAGGTAAACTGCTGCTGGCGATCAGCCAAAAGTGCACATCATCATTGTCACTGCTGTCTTCACCCGCCTTTCTGGGTGAACTGAAAGACTGAGATTTGAACATTTCTGACACACTGCAGAATTCTGTGGAGCAGTAGAGACAATTATCTGCTGCAGTTTCACTTTCACTCACAGGTTTCCTATCCACTTCTATGCTGTGACAGGACAATAAAAGAAGAAGCTGCATAATGATGAGCTGATACTCTGACCGCATGCTAATAGCATAGCACAAGGAACTGGCTTCATGTTCCTTCTCCCTATCCTAATCTGAGTTCTGTACAAGAGACTGTAAGAGGCTGATAGGCAAAACCAGGTACTGACACTGCTTGCATTAATGCATAATCATATACCGGTATAGCTGCTTGGGGACACATTTATAAAGAAGATACTGTGGTGAGTAGGAAAAGTTAGATGGGTTGTGTGGGCTTTCCTCCAGTCACAGTGCTTTTTATGTTTCTTTTAGCCAGAGACTTAGTTGGGACTATTTTTCTCTTTATAGCAGCCATACTGCCGCCTAATACATGTGCCTTAAAGTTCACCAATTTTTAGAGTTTATAGTATTAAGGCGTGACCAAGGCAAGGGGAAGCTCTGGTCAGAGCTGGGAAGGGGGTGACACAGCTTGGGTAGGAGCATTTCCTGTTGCTGCAACACCCTAGGCAGCTGTAATTAGCTGAGCTCTGTTATCATTGTGACAGCCATCTGCTTTCTAAAATCACAACTGACAAGCTGGGGGTGCAGCCGATGATCCATAATAGTGCCATTACCTCTCCCAGGTAATCACCCCAGTCCAACTATTAATTTATTGAAAACACAAATCAATGGCAACTGTGTTTAATTTATAACCATTAAAAAAAAAAACATGTTTAAGAAGAAAGAAATAGTTATGATAACTATAGTGTAATATGGCTCTGTTCATGCTTATTTAATGTACAGCGTTGCATAATATGTTGGCGCTATATAAATCCTATTTATTGTTAATAATAATAAAAATAATAATAATGCTTATTATGAGTACATCACATCACACAAACCACTGGTCTCTTCATCTCGAGTGCAAGAAGACAACAGCCTGGCACGACTGCATTTTTTTATTTTAAAGCTCATCGTTGAGCAAAGATTCAGCCCACCAGAGTCCCCACTTAGAATCCTACTTGTTCACAAAACCATGTTGTCTATTTGGGAAAATCAATCACCATAGCTTATCATTCCAAATGTTGTGAGTATGTGAATGTTTTGATAGCAAAGGCATGATTGATATATTGCTTATACTAATCAGTACTAAGAGAAATGGCCTGAAACAATATCACATGATGGCAATATGGGGATATACCTTTTTTTCTACATTGTGGATGCCATAAAAAATGCAAAATATCATCTGTCAACGAATGAATATTACAACATGAGTTTAGAATAACTAAAGGAATTTATTGCAACAGCATTCCCATTTTCAATTGTCCTGGTTGACAGAACGTGATCCTCTTCTTTTGGGAGGTAACATAAAAGTCAAATGCTTGGCCATCTCCATAAAGTCCCCAGTGGGATGTTTTGCAGCACACTAGACCATAGCACAGACAAGAAATGTATGCAGCCATAGACACTGGTAGCCTTTTTGGGAAAGCCTAAAAAGACACAGTATTCCTGAAAGTTTTTATTTAGCTGCTTGATTTAAAAAAGAAAACAGTGTGTACACCCTATTACTCTAGTATTAGTAGTAGCCTACTCTCATCCATTGCTGGAAGGGACAGACCCCATTCTGTAGAGAAAGGTAGGCTCTGTCTTTGTGGAACAGAGATTGTTTCAGAAATTTGAATATATAGGACATATGGATATAAATCAGAGATTTGAAGAATCGAGGAGAGATGGAAGAATCGGGGAGAGATGGAGAGGAGAGATGGAAGAATCGGGGAGAGATGGAGAGGAGAGATTTGAATATATCCAAATATATACTGTTCAGTGATTTGAATATATCAAAAACTGCCTTTGTTTGGGGAAAAGGTACCATTATCCCAGTACATCCATTAGGCCAACAACCTCTCATTCTGTCTAAACCCAATTTCCACCACTCCTCATTGGGGGGAAATAGAATAACCCAAACTGAAAAGCAAAAGAACGTGTGATTGCATACTACGCTAGCCACTATTGCAAAGGTCACAGCCTATATGACATATTATGTGAATTCCAACCCTGATAATTAAATGTGGTTTTGTTGAAATTCTTGAGACACAGTGGGTATAACCTCATATGGAATATACCAACTGTCTAACTCAAGAGCTCCTAATCTATGTCCTGGAGGCCATGTCCGGCCCACACAGCTGTCAGATCTGGCCCTCTCCTCATTCCCTCTCTGCTGGTTTACTTGTGGGGGATGGGGAGCTTGCATCTCCCATGTTTCTCTATAGAGATTGTGCTACCAGGAGAGGGAGCTGCTCCCCGCCAACCTTGTACTGTGAGATAATCCCAGCATGAGAGCTGTGTCTGTGTTCATGCAGCTGTCATTATGTCCATGTAAAAATCCTCATATCTCCTTCACTGATTATCATAGAAATGTGAAATTTTCAGGGTACACAGGGGCCCCTAGGAGCTACTACTAAACCATGTAACATGTTGCCAGATACAGGGTCACAAGCATTAGGTCCTACTAACAGGGATATTTTCACATTAAGGGGGGCTATTTCAAGACCAGGGTCCCCAATTTGAGTTTGCACATTGGGGACCACCTGGGGGCTGCTCTCATGGCAATGAAAATTAGGTTACATAGTTACATAGTAGGCTAGGCTGAAAAAAGACATAAGTCCATCAAGTTCAACCACTAGGAAAATAAACATATTTCAAATATAAAACCCTATAAGACATAGTTGGTCCTGAGGAAGGCAAAAAAAAACCCTGGTACAATTTGCTTCAACAGGGGGAAAAAATTCCTTCCTGATTCTGTGAGGCAATCCCATGTTCCCTGGATCAACAGTCACTGTTATTTTTACTTTAAAGCCTTAATACCCAGTTATATTCTGTGCTTCTAGAAAAACATCCAGCTTTTTCTTAAAGCAATCTATAGTAGTTGCTGAAACTACTTCCTGAGGGAGCCGATTCCACATTTTCACAGACCTTACAATGAAGAATTCCTTCCTTATCCGGAGCTTAAACTTCTTTTACTCCAGACGCAAAGAGAGCCCGCTTGTTCTTTGTAAGTGAATAATGGGGAAGAGAGTTCCCTATATGGACCGTTTATATATTTATACAGGGTGATCATATCCCCCCTTAAACGCTCTTCTCAAGGAAGAATAGATTCAGTTCAGCTAATCTCTCCTCATAGCTGAGCTCCTCCATTCCTTTTATTATTTAGTTGCCCTTCTCTGCACTCTCTCCAATTCCGCAATGTCCTTTTTTGTGAACTGGTGCCCAAAACTAGACTGCATATTCCAGATGTGGTCTGACCATTGCTTTGTACAGGGGCAGGATTATGTCTCCATCTCTGCAGTCTATTCCTCTTTTAATACAAGAAAGTACTTTGCTAGCTTTAGATATTGCAGCTAGGCATTGCATGCTGTTATTAAGTCTATGACCTACCAGAACCCCCAGATCCTTTTTCATTTCTGACTCCCCCAAATGTATTCCCCCTGGACAGTATGAAGCATGCATGTTGTTAGCCCCAAAGTGCATAACTTTACATTTATCTATATTAAATGTTATTTGCCACTTGGCTGCCCAATCAAACAGTACATCCAGGTCTGCTTGTAGAATATAGACATCCTGTATGGACATAATTCCATTTCATAGTTTGGTGTCATCTGCAAATTCTATATCATTTATAAAGATGTTAAACAGTAAAGGTTCCAACACTGAACCCTGGGGTTACACCACTAATACCCTAAGACCATTCAGAGTATGAATCATTATTTACAACTCTCTGGATATGATCAGCCAGTTCTCTATCCATTTACAGGCCAGTTCTCTATCCATTTACAGATTGACTTTTCTAAACCTATTGACCCTAACTTGCATATTAACCGTCTGTGGGGTGCTGTGTCAAATGCTTTAGCAAAGTCCAAGTACACTATATCGCTATTCCACTGTCTACCTGTTTACTTACTTCCCCATAAAAAGAGAGTAAATTTGTTTGACAACTTCGGTCTTTCTTGAAGCCATGATGACTGTCACTTATATTATTATTTTCTAGCAGAAACTTACTTATGTGGTACTCTCTGGGATCTTTCCAACTATGGACATTAAACTAACCGCTCTGTAGTTACCTGGTAATGACTTTGCTCCGTTTTTGAAGATAGGAACCACATTGGCCTTATGCCAATCCATCGCCAGTGACTAAAGAGTCCCTATAAAATAGAAATAATGACTTTGAAATAACCAAGCTCAGCTCTTTGAGGACCTGTGGATGTAATCCATCAGGTCTTGGTGCTTTGTCACCCTTAATTTTGCCCAACTGTTTCTCAATCATATAAATTTTGAGCCATTGTGACTCATTTAAGGCAGTCACATTGCTATTATGAATTTGGACTTGGGCTTCGCCATTTTCCTTTGTGTACACAGAGCTAAAAAAAGTGTTTAGTAAATCCACCTTTTCTTTATCCCCGGTTACCAACCCAAAGGGGCCTACATGCTCACATATGATCTTTTTGCTATTAATTTATTTAAAAAAAAATTGGGGGGTTGCCTTACTTTCATTTGCAATCTGTCTTTCATTTTGAAGTTTTGCACATTTTATCTCCTTTTTACATCCTTTGTATATTCTTTATAGTTTTTAAACGATGAAGGTGATCCTTCATTTTTATATTTTTGGAATGCCTTTTCGTGTTCCTTATGGCTTTTTTAACATTAGCTATGAGCTAGCCCCCAGATTATAAAGGTTGGGCACCACTGATCCAACTGAATCCTGTATTGTAATATCAAAATAATTTGTTATATTTGGATCTGGGCTGTTAATATATTAAATTAGGACTATATATATAAACACCTTTGACAGCCTCCAATTTTTAATTTGGTTGAGGAGTAAAAGGATCTCCTCTATTTATCTGCATTTGACTTTAATATAGGCTTTTCAAGAGAACTTTTACTATAACCATTACACATCAATATGTCTCCATGCTCTCGTTTTGCTGTTCATATTCTATTTCAGTTGAGCAGTTCTGTTTCTTTCTGAATCTTGCTTTTTTCTCTTGGGCTATCATCCAAAGGCATGTACGCGCTTGGCTCCCTTGGAGGCATTAAATTATATGTAAGTCTGAAGCTAATACAATTTTGATTATGCCATTGTTAAATATTCTGAAAAATAGTGGGATAATCATATTAGAATGTTTGTTTAAATTTAAATGGATAAAATGTATATTTAATGGTAAATTTTAAAGGAAAACAAAATCTGCAAAACACACCAATGATATGACCCTTATCCCTGATTACTATTCTGTTCAAAGAATACAAAATTGACCTTTAGCAACAATATATTTTAAATGCTGTATGGAGATTGTTAAGACAATCGGAGACTTATTTATAGAATAGGGGGAGCCTTTAGTTTTGTTAGAAGATATAAACTGTACATACTAAGGTAACTGAGGGTCAGTCATATGCCGTTGTAAGTGTCAACATCTATCATATGTAGAAGACATCTGATTCCTTCATCCAACCTTTTATTAATATTATTATTATTAAACAGGATTTATATAGCGCCAACATATTACGCAGCGCTGTACAATAAATAGGGATTGCAAATGACAGACTAATACAGACAGTGATACAGGAGGAGAGGACCCTGCCCCGAAGAGCTTACAATCTAGTAGGTGAGAGAATTTCATACACAATAGGATGGGAGATATGTAGTGGTGGGAAGTAGTGGTGGTTTCAATTGACAGAAGAAGACGGGTAGGCAAGTTTGAAAAAATGCGTTTTGAGCACTCTTTTAAATGAGCAGAAAGTAGGAGCAAGCCGAATAGGAGGAGGAAGACCATTCCAGAGAGTTGGAGCAGCTCTGGAGAAGTCTTGTAACCGTGCGTGTGATGAGGTTATGAGTGAGGAAGTCATTAGTAGATCATTGGAGGAGCGGAGAGAGCGGCAGGGGGAGTATTTTTTAACCATGTCAGAAATGTAAGTGGGACAATAACTGTAGGGATTTGAAGGCAAAGCATAGGAGCTTAAATTTGATTCTAAGGTGAAATGGAAGCCAATGGAGAGAACTACAAAGAGATGCAGCGGAAGAGGAGCGGAGGGAAAGGAGGATGAGTCTTGCTGCAGCATTCATGATAGATTGTAGAGGAGAGAGTCGGGTTAGTGGAATACCAGCGAGAAGGATGTTACAGTAGTCCAGACAGGAGATGATAAGAGCATGTACAAGGAGTTTGGTGGTCTCAGGGGACAGGTAGGGGCGGATTTTGGCGATGTTGCGTAGGTGAAAGTGACAGAACCTGGAAATGTTCTGAATATGGGGGGTAAATGAGAGGGCCGAGTCAAAGGTGACACCAAGACAACGTGCCTGAGGGGAGGGCCGAATAACAGTGTTGTTAACAGTTAGATATATGTCAGGGGGAGATTTGGAATTTGAGGGGGGGATGATGAGTTCTGTTTTATCCAGGTTGAGTTTCAGGAATCGGTCAGACATCCATGATGAGATGGCTGATAGGCAGCATGAGACCTTATCCAGGACTGAGGGAGACAGGTCAGGGGTGGACAGATAAATTTGAGTGTCATCAGCATACAGATGGTACTGTAAGCCAAAGGAGGATATGAGACTACCGAGAGAGGAGGTGTACAGAGAAAAGAGAACAGGTCCAAGGACTGACCCTTGGGGAACACCAACAGGGAGGAGAGTGGGTGAGGAGGAGTTACTATTGAAAGAAACTTGAAAGGAGCGGTCAGACAGATAGGAAGAAAACCAAGAGAGAGCAGTGTCACAGATACCAATGGAGCGCATGATTTGTATTAGAAGGGGGTGATCAACAGTGTCAAAAGCAGAGGAAAAATCGAGGAGAAGGAGCAGGGAAAAGTTGCCTTGAGACTTAGCTCTGATGAGGTCATTGGCCACTTTAGTAAGGGCTGTTTCAGTGGAGTGGGCAGCTCTAAAGACTGGAGGGGGTCAAGGAGAGCATTGGTGCTCAGGTAATGGGTGAGTCTTTTGTAGACAAGGCGTTCAAGAAGTTTGGAGACATATGGGAGAAGGGAGATAGGACAGTAGTTGGAGGGTAGGGAGGGGTCCTTTCACAGTTCTCAAGTTATCTATAGCTAAACCATATATTCTCTATGCAATAATCCATAAACATGTCCACATTAATTATTAAAGACATACTTTGCAGTACTCAAAATAAAAACGTCAGGAAGATGAGGAAAAAAAAAAGATTGATGAGAGGGGAATTAAAATGAAGGAAGGTTAACTAACTAAAAACTAACTAACCTCTATTTCTTAATGAAAGATAGATGTGTCTCTGTACCCTTTAGAAAAACTGAATAAATGAAAACATGGTACATAAAAGGATTGTTTTTTAAACGGTCTTATACTTCTTTTTTTTTTTTTTAATTCCATTAGAGTCATTCAATTGAAGAGAAACAGTTTTAACTGTGCAGGTCATACCTGTGGCAATAGACTGCTGTTTTCACTCAGACAGCAGCATGCCTGGTCTTCACCCTGCAACCTCTTGTAGACGGCACTGGAGCTCAAATACAGATACACAAAAATGTAGGACATTTGATGCAGCCTCTTTCAAGGTGAGTTTTAGGCATCTGTCATATATGATGGGATGGATTAAAGGCTGCAAAAAGTTTTATCTAGGTCAATCAGGGGTGGACAAGTAAATGCGTCACTGGAATACAAATGGTTTTGTAGGCACAATTAGAATAAGGGTATGCCAAAAGAGTACAGGCCCAAGGGCTAAGCAGGAGATATGACAAAATGTGGCAATCATTTGTGGAATTTTCAGCATATTGTTTTCTTCTTTCTGTACACCTCCTCAGTTTGCATACATAAATCCTCCTTTGGCTTACACCATTGTTTGTATACAGTTGTTACACACATTAACCTGTCCACCCCTGACTTGTCTCAGGACAAAGTCCTGGACAAAATTGAATGCTGCCTCATCTTTTCATGAATGGTTAAAACGGGTCAGCAAACTTTGCGGAGTTTGCAATGCGGAGGAGAGGGAATGTCCCCTTACCCCAGTGGTGAACTACTGGCTAGGCCGTATTTGTCCTAAAGGCCGGAGTTTGCCGACCCCTGGGTTAACAGGTTCTTGAAACCCAATCTGGACAAAACATTTGGCTTACTCCCCAGACATGTTTTATGGTGTACATCATAAAATTTCTAAATCTTGCAATTTCCATTCACACAACATCTTCAGAATATGCTTCTTTCTGTCCCAGAGACCACCAGACTCCTGGTGAATACTCTTGTGACCTCTCACCAGGACTACTGCAACATCCTCTTCCACAATTCCACAAACCAGATTCTCACCTCCACAATCTATCATGAATATATAAGCTAGACCTTCCTACCACTCTTCATCTGCCGCATCCCTTTGCAAATCTTTGCATTGGCTTCCATTTCATCTAGGAATCGAATTCAAGCAACTGTGCTTAGCTTTAAATCACTTAACATTTCTTGTCCTATCTGTATTTCTGACCTGCATTTATACCTTTGAATTTCAGCCTACTGCCATATGTTACTCTCAGCTGCTGTCTAATGTCCTCATTTTCACTCTCTCATGGTCATTGTGCCAGTAACAAGCCATCATATCATCACACAACAAGTGAATCATGCTTACTGGCATCAATTCAAGTGACTCTTAGGTAGATTTCACTGCAATAAAAAATATTTAGCGCAATTTAGCGTAGCAGTACAAAAATTTAAACAACTGCATCCCAAAGCAATATCAGTATTGAAGGAATTTTAGAAGCTAAATACTTTATGAGAAACATGTTGGGCTGTGTTTTCGTTCATGAAGAGAAAAGTAAACTTTTGGATAATGGATTGCTTTACAGCTTACCATATTCAATTAAAAAAAAAACACACAAAGAGAAAAAACAACGGCCTGAAAAACTGTATCCATAGAGTTATAGCCAATAATTCTTAAATATTTCAGAATGATCATTGTCATGGATTTTTAGTTTCAGTTTTGGACCAATACTCTCAAAATTAAAAATGAAGCTTAAGCCTTTGTTTCGTTTTTTTTTTGTACAATCTGTACAATCTTTAAAGAGTCAAATATTTTGTCCACACAAATTTAAAATTTATACCCAAAAGAAAAAGCAGAATCCCTTCGGTTTCCCTGGATCAGGTCTTGCATCGTCCTGGAATCCTCTCGGGGGCCGCCAGAAGCATCTGGGGGTGCATGACGTTTGTATCCCTGTGCTCCCATGGCAATAAAGACAGAAGGGAAGGTAATTTTTACCTTACATAAAAGGGTTGTCCGGTTTTCCACACATGATTAATTGTATGAATCAATTATGGGTAAAAGTCGATTTAAACATTTTCTGAAATAAATATATATATATATATACACTTTTATCCTAATTAGGATAAGTGGATTTTGGATGAAAACATTAATAAATATACCCATCTGTCATGCATTATATTCATTCAGATGTCATACACCTTTGAGTAAATAGCTGGTACAAAAAAACTGAGATTTTCTTCTACTGTTTCATATTTGGACAATGGTGTACATCTACCTTTAAGAAATACCTGTTATTTTCAAAATATTGCTGTTGTAAATTGTTGTTATCTATGCTTTTTTAGAAAAAAAAATACCAGCTGGATTTTGTCCATCTGCAAATGACCCTCAGTGCACATTTGCATCACATCTCATTAAGACTGCTGTAAAACTTCAATGTTTTAGATGTAGCTTTGGCAGTGTACCATTATGGTTGAGAAAAATGTGTATGTATGTAAAGCAATATCCACGTATAAATAATGAATGAAACCTACATCATTACTACTCTCAGGAGTACCATAGTCGTGAAGTGTTTGAAAGTTCAGTGAGACTACACAAAGGAAATCAGTAGGAAAATGACAGTAGGTTAGTGGTTGGATAATGGCATCCTCTATACATATTTATAGGAATTTCACAGTGCACTATGCAGCTTTAATGATGCTCAAAGACATTAAGTGTGTAAGGATACAATGACTCTGTACATATTTATAAAAATGTAATCCCTCTTCTTATTTCATATTTGCATTTTTACTTAAATGAAGTTGGCTCTCCCATCTGCCCGTAACAGAAACCTTTTCATTTCAGGTGCTTTTTTTCAGAAAAGTGAGTTTGTATTTGCATACTCAGTAGTTTCACAACTAATTTATGCTGGTAAATATTTTGAAGCAGTTGTGGAGTATTCTAAAAAGAACTTTGAATCACTAAACTTCGGAAGGTTTATATGAAAGAATTATTATTGATTTCCAGTGTCTTGCTAAAATCTAGCTGTCCATCAGAGGGAGTATTTATATACACTATACAAAACTTGATTAAACTTATACAATAGAATCAAAATAACAAGTGAACTATAATTTATTGTTAGTAGATGAGCTCAAGTCACATTTCTGTTTTGCTAGAAAAAGTGCTTATTCCACTGCAGAAATGGATGAAAAGTCAGTTTGTCAATTTTAATGCTGTAATATTGAGGTCATAGCATCGTCTGCAATGCTCTTAATCTTACTGAAGGCATCTCCATTCAGCTCCTGGAGAAAAAACAAAACAAAACGTACTGTTAGAGGGTTTTTTACTGCTTATAAAAATAAGGCTGAAATTGTTTCAAATTATTTAATAACAATACATTTCTTGTATTACTCATAATTGTGATTGGGAATATACCTTCTCTCAATTGGTTGCCTGGCTTATGTTACTGTTGGTATCCCACTGTTCTTCGTTATGTTGTACTCTTTCAAAGTCTGGAGTTCCAAGTCTCTGATTTAACCCCCTACAAAAGAGATTTGTGAATTAATAAAGCAAAAAAGTAAAATACTATAGATGTAATTGGCAAACTAAACAGATTTGTGGAGCAAGTTTTCAAGAACAATCTTTGCAGGGCATGGTTTTGTACAAATTGCTAACAAAATCATGAGAGTATGTACATTTATATATATACAGCTTAACAATCAAAAATCTGGCAACCTCCTAACCAGAGGAGTGACGAATTTTTTTTTTAATACTCCACTTCCTCTTTTTATACCACCATATATAAATTCTAAGTACATTCTGTTTTCGGAAAAGCAGCTATGAACATACCATACCTTTCTACCCATTCCAGAAATAATCTAGTTAAAATATAACTCCATTTTGTCCCTATTTAACTTTTAGAATTTGTAGACCAGGAAAAAATTTGAAGCTCTGTTAGGTTTTCAGGAAAACTTTTTTTTTAATCTAACTTTTTGTTTATTAATTCCATCTGGGAGAGTTCATGAAAGTGCCAAACCAGGTAAACAAACAATAATTTAAACTAATAATATATTACTATTGCGGAGGTATATAACATCTGCCACATTTTCACGGCTGTGTTTGTCTATAAGAGGATTTTCCAATGTCCACCGTGATCCACCTTGAATAAGTCCCCAAAAATATGCCATATTTTGTGGTTTTTTGAACATGCACTGGTTATATCAGGCTTTGCACTGTAATTTACTAGTTTTCAATAGAAATGAATCTCTTCAATAACATTTATCCACAGGGTTCACCATCCTATTAATGGCCCAAATACCTGGTGTCATTCTACTCAGCTAATTAGAAGGAAACAAGGTTTTTCTGCCTGTCAATTAAAGCTGCTCCACTGGGCCAGATGTAACTTTTTCCCTTTCTAAGAGATAATTTAGATATTTTGTACTATTTTACTTATCTGAAAAAATGCTTTGGCTAGACCTCCCTTTTTTGGGGTAGATTGTCTGCTCAAATTTTGATGTGCATACCTTGAAATTGTGCTGTTGTTTGTGTTACGGTTCCTTCTTGGTGGAGGAAAAAAAACAGGTTCTGGTAGAAAAACAGGAGAATCCAACTCCTCACTTCCTGCTTCTGAAAATCTTAATGGTCGTTGGCTGGTGACTGTTGTTTGCAGAGGGCTTACAGGTTCGGTATGAAAGCTGTCTTCCTGTCCAAATAGCCCACCAGTCCTCTGAAAGACAGAACAGTATAAAGATTAAATCAAGTTATAAAGTTACATATGTAGTATAAATGCATACCAATAAATATTAAAGTTTACCCTTAATTTGCATGACTTAAAAATAAGACACTGGAACCAATTTTCCTCCATTTTAAAACAAATATGATCATAGCATCAACAATAGGGGACTTTTAAGGCATTTAATTCCCAACTGCTAAAGTAAGCAGGGATCAGAAAGTTTAATTATAGACCAGATGTGGTATGGGTATCCTGCTTAGGATTTTGGTTGCACAGAAACAAAATATAACCTATGGTCTCCATGTTAAAGTCTAACTCCAGGTAATTTTTTTTTTTTTAATTTTAGTTTTTAGTTTGTTTTTTTAGATAGAGTATTTTATTGGCGCAACCTTGTGACCCATGTATTACAACATTTCCATTACTTACTGTCCCTGTAAAAGTATAGGAAGATGCAGTTGTCACCAAGACAGGATTGGACAAACTGCAATAAAAATAGTTCTAAAAACATTCTAACCTTTCCGTACTTTTTTTTCCCCATCACTTCTGTCCTAAAATATTACCAGTAGGGAATTAGATTGTATCAAAAGCCTGAGAGAAGTTATAAACCAATCATTCTCTATGATAAAAAAATGAAATTTTGGCTAGAGTCCAGCTGTAAATACTAATTATGAAAAATGAGTACATTTATATAAAGTTGGATTTCAGATTCTTAATACCTTTGTTCTGCATCACACAAACTGCTGAGTTACTGGAGGTCAAAGACTAAAAATTGTATTTTGGAATCTAATTGTTTTCCTTGTTATCAAATTCCAGAGATTTGCTAGCACCTGCACTTACAAATGCTTACCCGATAGATGCCTTCTTCAATAGCTGCCTCTACCATAGCCCTTTCTAATTCCTCCTCTGGGGTCAGGTCTCCAGAAATAGTACGGTGTAGTTCACCTTCCCCTTCCTCTTCTTCTATTGTACGTAAACCAGCCTGTAGCAGATTACATAAATAGGTAATAAAGATGGAAATAGCAAAACCTACTTAGCCATTATACATGGTTGAAGAGTAAAAGTTATTTCATATTATCTGTTAAACTCACATTTTAAATTTAGAAGTAAATATCTAAGTACCTGTATTTCCACATTATTTGCACTTTTTTTAGGCCTGTATCCATAATACTCTTCCTGGCGTTTCTTGAACTTTCGGAAATGTTCTTGTATCAGGAAGATGGCATAAAACTTCCCAACAGTCACCTCATCGTCTATAAAAGAATAAAGAAGTTAACACATGATAAAGTAATACAAACAATTATAAGACTACAACATTTGGAAAATAATAAATTACATTCTGCAAGGAACTAAATTAACAAGTTTAATAATTATCTAATTTTAGGAATTTTTAGGAATCATATAGGAGTCTTTAATTCTATCATACTTCTAAAGCATGTTAATGTTTTAATTATGAAGTGATGCTTTGATAACATTCTTTACTTATAATGTATATATTATATATATATTGGATACATATATCCATGTAAATTGGTTTAATATTCTTCTTCACAAGCGGTGTTCTGTATTCAATTTACTTTGCTGTTTTATTACTCAATTATTTTAGATTTGCCACACTGTAACTGCAGGCTGTTAACTACATACAACTTATTTATCTATGTAGTTTTTGTTGTTACTATTTCTGGGTGTTAATCTTATAACTCCTGGTACATGTGAGTAATATAATTTTAATACTTACCCCATACTCCTCCTTACTGTGTATTGTATATCAGAAAATTAAATTGGTTTGGGCCCATTACTCAATATTAGTTTTACAAAAACACCTCATCCAAGAAATATCAAATTGAAATATCAAAAACAGTATAGAAAGTGTTTAATGCAGAGGGACAAAAATGTCCCAGATAGCCTTAAACTAGGATACACTATTTAGTGCCACTCAGTGGTCGGTGCTTTATCATTTATTTATTTTGTATTATTGCATTACTGTATATTATGTATGCTACTAAATACTTTTTGTCAATAAACCCCTCTATTTTTTCATTGTCCCAATATCACTTT
Source organism: Pyxicephalus adspersus (assembly GCF_032062135.1). Taxonomy (NCBI): domain Eukaryota; kingdom Metazoa; phylum Chordata; class Amphibia; order Anura; family Pyxicephalidae; genus Pyxicephalus; species Pyxicephalus adspersus. The sequence continues at coordinate 113,670,644 of NC_092858.1, forward strand.
TGTTTTGGGGTAGGCATAACATTGTAATGTTTGTATTTACTCCCTATGCACTATTTAGGTGAAGGACCTTCCCACTCAAACTATTTTTGAACAATCTTTTTTTACCTGCACACATATAACATTACCTCCAATTGGTGGAATAACCTGGTCCAGTAGCTTCATGCTGGTCCTTTTCCAAATTTTCTTTATGATCATTCTGAGCTCTTCATTACTCTGTTCAAAATTACCTTTGTAAAAAAGAAACACATACAGTAAAAGGCCATTATACCCTGGGAAAACTATAGGAAGAAAACAACACATCTTTTTTTTTCTTTTATTTTCATACAAACATTTTATTTTATTCAAAAGATTGAGAAACAGTTTGGAACTTTTTAAGTAACATAAAGTAAACAATACATCCCTAATTTTAAATGATAGCAATAAATTATACATAATTTACAAAAGTTAGCACAGTAATAAATAATATTACAGGTATAGGTTGTTTGAGAGGGACTGTATACCTCTTTAGCTCCTATGTTTTGGGGAAAGAAGTATACATTTACATGTTGTTATCTAGGGGTTTAGAACCAAGGTGAAGTATAAACTTTCTACTTTTTCTAATTGAGTTTACTGTTTTATACTATGAACAATGCAGACAACATAATATGATTTGCTTATTTAGCATTATGATAACTGTGGGAGAACTGGGCTACCTAGAGGGCAAAGCTTACAAATGGACTCCCTAGGAAATATATTAAGTCAGTGATTCAACCGTCATCCGCTGTTCTTAATTATCACTGACCGTTTCTGATTTTACCTTTTGTCTTCATTCTTTTGACAGCTGGACAGCTTTATCATGCATCCTATTTAATGTACAGCGCTGCGTAATATGTTGGCGCTATATAAATCCTGTTTATTAATAATAATAATAATAATAATAAAAAATAAAACTATAATACTGCATTCCACTAAATATTTAATAATTGGATATATCATATTCAGTGGTTTTCAAGCGGAAACCATGGTTGTGGTACAATAAACAGCAGTAATAGTCACCAAAGATTAGGCATTATCAGCTGCTGCAGTGGACTCAATGTACAATACAGCTACACCACATACCACAAACATTAGGTGTCATTTAAAAAATGTAATTAGCTGCTAAAGCATATAATACGGTTGAGGCATGAGTAATGTATGAAAAGTTGAGGTATATCTAAAGCCAAAACTTTTTTTAATGCAGTAGGGAACAGTTAAAACTCCCCATCAGGTCTTTAATGCCATCTTTGTTCCACTGGAAGAAGATCTCTAAAAGTACAGGAAATTGACAGCTGATCCCAGCTTGTCCTGATTAATCCTGATTGCTGCCTGCCCTGACCTCTGCCTAACAGCCTGGTTGGCCTAACAGTTCTTTAATTCACATCTATCCTGCTATTGTCAGGTGTGGCCAATCTTGGTATGTTTATGGGCCACAACAGCTCTTGTGTGCTAGGGTAGCTGAAGGTTGGTATCTTAGTCTCTGCATTTTGTTCACGCTTCCTCCATCCCAACAATGAGTACTTTGACACTTCAAGTTTTTTTTTTTTTATATATTGTTCTTTATTTAAAACATTTTGTTCATTGATATTCATAGTTTGTACATTAAATCCACATGTAAAACACATTTTAGCTTGGTCACTTAGCATCTTGAGTAGAGAAAAACTGATTACCAACTGGTTGAAAAACACATCCGTGAGGAGTATCAACAATATTTCTATCCCATGTTGTAAATATAGCATTTAAAATTAGTGTCAATATGATTGGCCCTATTTAAGGCTATTACTGTCCCTCTGATCACATATATCTAGCATATTCCGGTGATCCCTCTATTTGTTGCCATTTATACCATGTATTGTAGAACTGGTTATGGGTGTCCCTTACACTGGACTTGAGGTTTTCCATATGAATAATGTCAGACACCCCTTTGCATCCACAGCTGCACAGGGGGCGGTGTGGTGTACTCAGCTTCCAGAATAGAGAGATATACGACTCGGCCACCAACACCAGATGTGAGAATATGAATTACCTGTAGATGTTACTTTGTTTTTTACTGATTTAAGAAGCACCATTTCACTTTAAAGTCAATTTACATTTTAACCTACTGCAACCTGGTTAGTGCTAGTATAATGTATAAAGTGTGGCACTATTGTTTTTTTAAAAACTGTATAAGTCTCAAAAAGCAGGAACTTTAAAAATACTTTTGCATTTTGCATAGCCCAAGGAGTAGACTGATAAACATGTATTACCTTTAATAAAATGTTTTGTTGTAAGTTTTTACCTTCAGTTTTGATTTTTAGCGCTGTCCTCACAAGTGAAAATAAAGTAGCATTGAAGGTGACTGTGCCATCACTATTCAATGGCATGTTCATGCTGACCAATCTCTACAAATAAAACAAAAACATTACAATATATAAAATTTTAGTGTATTCCCCAACATTTTAAAGCAGGTTTACTTCTCTGGAATAATTACTTATAGCTTACTGTATATTAGAGCCCTGTCATACAGTTATTTTGCTTTCAACTAAACTTGGCTAATAAAAATAATTGGCCCGCTCAGCATACAATCATGCTCAGTTGTTTTTCTCCCTATAAGCTCTACATGTGTGGGTCTGGAAGTGCAGAGTTTTTTTTACTAACCAAAACCAAGAAAACCTTCAACATGCACTATAGAGAATCAGAATACATAGGTAAAGGTAGTGAGACAATAAATTGTATTAGGGGATACATACTCTTACTTAACTCCACCTTAGTTAAAGAATAATGGTCTAGTATATACACATATAGCATATATAATGGCTACATTTGTCATTTGGTAGAGAAATGTATGAATCTGGAAAAACAGTTTGTTAATATCCTTGGATTAAACATAGATCAACCAGAAGGGATTATTGTTTTCTCAACAAACATGGAGTCAGCTACACTAGAGGAAAAGGAATTCATTATTGCAAAGAAAAGGGGTGGTGTGTGGTACAAACAAATACTTGGGCTTCTGTCTATTTGTTACCCTTACCTTACAAGCCACCCTGTGTGGGCAGAATTTTCCAAATCCCAGAGGTGGCTGAATTCTTCTTAAAAGAGTTACTACATCTAAATGTTTGATTCTTCCCCTGTATGAAGAGAGTGAAAATATCAGCTGGGTTGAAGTATTTTTAGCTATTGAAACTTTTTAGCTACTGGCTAAGTCAGAGAGATTCCGTCACTATTTAACTCATGTGACATGGAAAGTTGTAAAACCTGCCAGGGGGTCTAAAATTTCCTACACAATCCAAAACTAAATTAAAAAAAAAATAGATATAGATACACCTTATTAATAATAAAAAGAAAAGTAATGTCTTGCTCAAATCATATTTATAGATTCAAACAGCACAGTGTGTCTCTGTTCCATAAATTAGCCAATTTGCAGTGTGGTTTTCCTAAAGCAGAAGTAAACACAAAATAAAAAAAAACACCCCTTTAATCCTGCAGATCCGGTGATCCATTGAGAGGTTTCTTTGTTTGGGTCCCGCGTCGTATCCTTCCCAGTGTGCCACCATCTTCTTCACCCTTTTTCCGGGTTCTTCTTTGTACGTCCCCCAATCTTGCACTGCGCACGCGTGAGATTGGATGATGTATTTGGGGGAAAAGATTGCACTCCCATTCTGTCTTGATCGCTTTAAAAATCAAGACAGAAAGGGGAAGTGCTGCACCTTTTATTTTTTTAAAAATAAAAAATAAATAGAATTTTTACTTTATTTTTTACTTCATATAAAAGGGTTGTCTACCCTTTTAAAGAGGCAGCCATCAGGTTGTTACCGATACATCTGGAGAGTTATTGTTGGTTGGATTGTAAGTGGGAGGGACCTACTTTGTTGATAGATGCCTTCCTATGGGTTGCTCTATTTTGTGTGCCTATTTTAAAGTTTTCAGTTCTTTTGTTAGGTAGGTGGTTAAAGAGCGATCTGGGATACAGTTACTCCCATTGTTGGGGAAGCTAAATTTTGCTTGCAGGATTATGCCCATGGGTTGAGTATTCAGTCAGCGATTAGTGGCTGCTGCTGCTGGAATAAAGGGTTTGCACCGCTATGTGAGATTAACCAAGGACCTAAAAGAAGATTTGCGGATGTCGGGTCAATATAAGGAGGAATATGGTAGAACGTTATGGATGGCAGAAGGTGTTGAAAATTATGCCCTTGATCTTTTCATGGATGCAGCAGGATCCTCGGGATATTGTGTATATTTGCAAGGGCGCTGGAGTGCTGAACTGTGGCCTGTACAGTGGCAAGAGGAAGATCTTTGCCTGGAACCTGATATTGTTGGAATAATTCCCAATTGTGGCATTGGAATTGAGGGGATGTTGTTTGAAGGTTCGTAAGGTGGGTTTTTTCTGTGATAACATGTGAGTTCTCCTAAGCTGTGCTGTGCTGTGCTGCTTGTGGCAGCAAAAGGCCAAGATAAACTGTGGATGCAAGGCTGACTGTTTAGTAACAGCTGGGGGCCTTTAAGAAATGCAAGGAATATACATGAAAAGAATTGATGCAGTAATGTTAGTACCCCAATGGACATTCAATCTTTATAATGTGACTAAAATATTGGTGTTACATTTTCAGTGCAGTTAGGTTTAATAAAGAGCTGCTATGACCTATTTACCCCACAAAATGTGTGATGTTTTGTTATTGAGAAAGGGACTTGTAAATTGGGTGGGGTGAAGGTAAGAAGCAAAGACCTTATCCTTTCTACCTTAGTTTTGTGTTATCTCAAAAGAAAAAAAGTATAAAAACTAATGTAGCCACCACATTTCCGAAGGCTGAACTATAATACATTTTTGTTTTGACATTTAGATAAGCTTTAAATGAATATCAGCATTCACGTGCAAACATACATTACATAACCACATACAGATTGGATCATATAGTATCATTTGTGTAAGATTACATACTTTGCTTCAGGGTCATATTCGGCCCAAATTCTTTTAAATTCATCCAAATGATGTGGGCCCAAAATTGACCAATCGCGGGTTAGATAGTCAAAGTTGTCCATGATAACAGCAACAAAAAGATTGATAATCTGTAAAACAAAATCATAGAATAATTCAGTATTTATCAAAACAGCACTTTTTACTGTGAAGCAGGACTTGCAAGTATTGATTCTTACCAGGAAGGCACACAACATATAGAAACTAATGAAGTAGAAGTATGCAAAACTTGTTCCACATGTATATTCTTCGCCTGGCAGATATTCCGACTCTGGATCACACAGCTTTCCATAGGAGCAAGCTAACAATATCTCTTGCCAGGCCTCCCCAGTGGCACATCTGGAAAATAGTTTGAATGATAGAAATTACCTAGTTTATTACATATTGTGCTTGCATAAGTTCCAAATCATTCATGTGATCTTCATAGTTATCTTATGGTTCTTTAATACAATTCCTTTTTTTAGCACAAAAAAGGATATAACAAATATATGTATACTGCATGCTAATTTATTATTATTGAAAATAAGAAAAAATAAAAATTAAATATGAAAAAATAATATGTATTGTTAATAGCGCTGAATTTTTTTTTAAAGAAAGACACCTTAAAGTTTGTTTTTTTTGGCAATATTTATAGATTAAAAAATGAAATGTATGGTTCTCCCTTGCAAACTCTGCATTAAGCAAACAATTTGTGAATCCGATGTGATGCATTGGGTCTAATTTATGAAACTCTCCAAGGCTGGAGAGGATACACTTCCATCAGTGAACCTGGGTGATCCAGCAATCTGGTCCAGGATTATTACCATGCTAACAAATAGCAAATTTCTTTTAAGAAATCCATTTCAAGTTTGCTGGATCATCCAGGTTCACTAATCTTCACAAATCAGGCCGGATGTGTCATTCTTATGCATTTAAGGCATGGAGGTTGATCGACATCAAGGTCTAGTTCTCCCCACAATTTTGGTAAAGCAAGATGTAAAGGGCAGCAGTCATACCCTTTATGCTTGAAATAAAAAAAAGCTCTGCACATTTTTTAAAGCTTGAAGAAAAGCCCAGACACGTGACCTGCCGAAGTCACATGACTAACTGTACTCCAACTAGGGAGCTTTCTATGCTGCAACATTCAATAAAAACACGAGATGCCACCCGTTGTGCACAATGGTACAACAGTTTGGAGTATAACAGAAGGCAGATATATCTACCAGCTCTCAAACAAAGATGCCGTTTAGCTTCAGAAAGAGCCTACTGAAGAACATTTTTGGTGAGTAAAGTCAATAATTGGGTATAGTTCTATATTTATACATTAAAAAAAATACTTTCTTGAGTCTACTACAAATTAAATTCCTGTCATTAAAGGTATTTGTCTTTGAATACATTTTTTGTTACAGACCCTGAACCATGTAAGAGAAGGTGATTTCCATTATACGTGTTTTCTCTGGGTTAGTAAATATTACAAAACTTTACATGTCAATAAATCCTATGCTGTATTACTACATACCAATCACTTAAAATGGACTGATTCACCTAAAAACTCATTGCTAAAGACAAATCAATAACATGTTACCTAAAAAGTAATAACACAGCCTGGGGGAACGTCTGGAAATTGTTGTTCCGATTTATTTGTGTTCCATCAACCATTGCAATTTTACCAAAAACCTGTAAACAAAAAAATAAAAAACTTTTTTTAATGGCTTTTATACTATGCAAGGGTCATGCAAGGGTCATAACATTTTTCAAAGTTATAGTTATCTTTGCAAATTACAAGTTTTACATTGTTTATGTTACAATATTATATATAAACTGAAATGTATAATTAGTCTAATGCATGCAATTTGTTGATAAAACTCAAGTTGATAGCCCAGTTAGGCTAATATATAATTTGTTCCTTTCTGCCTTGTTTCATGAAAGTTACTGTCCCTGATGTATTAATACAGGGTTTATCAGCCCAAACCATGCCTCCACCAGTTTTATAAAACAGTGAAACCCAGTACTCTTTTCATGCTCCACAGGTTACAGAAGGCAGTAGCATAATCAATTTCCCTTCAAAAATTTTGGATACAGATGATGATACCAGACACTGTATAAATCAATGTTTCCTTTATGCTGAAGGCAACCAACCCACTTTTTTTTATTACAGCATTATTACATATAAAACATATATGGAATGACATGCTAAAAAGTTTCTACAACTTAAAAACACAGTTACTTAGTAAATGTTTACCTGCATTCCAATGACTGCATAGATGAAAAACAGCATTACAATGAGTAGGGCTACATATGGAAGTGCCTGAGAAAAATACAAAACAAATGAATATCTAAATTTAGGAATATTAGACAAGATCACTGTGCAGGTTAGATGGTTGAATCAGGGAGGCTAAGGAGAGATAAGGGAGTGCTCTCCTCTTCTGACATGCATATTGGTCGATCCTGATCAGTCGTTGATCTACCAGGATGTCAAAATTTTGCCAAAGACAAGCATGCCTGTTCGAATAATTTGATATGAGCCTGCAGATTAAGTTGGCTCACCCAGAGCACTGCACCCAGTCTCTCCTACATAATGTGTCACACATTTTCACTTATGCTGTCATAAACATTAACAGGATGGCCAAACAAGGGAGACACTAGACAAAATCTTTTTCTAACATTGGATGTACAATCTGTACATCCAAGTCTTAAAACCATAAACTCTGTTTCAACCTGTCCACTTCACATTTTCCTCAGAGAAGTGTGATATAATACTACACTGCCAGATGGGGTGGTGGTGACAGGAGGGGTTGTTCAAAGATCAAATACAGAAGGAAAATTATACAGCCCTATTATTCCCTACTGTACCTCTACTGTTCAATGGCTGACTGAATCTGAAGAGGACCTAACCTGTTGACTTCACTTCCCACTGCTAACTTCATTCATATTTAAGGGGGACATTATTCAATTTACCAATCCTATCTTATACCTGTTATTATAGGAGGAACAAAACATATCAGCTAAAAGCATTTCTAACTATTTCCTGTCAGCATGCACTGACAACAATGGACCATGCCTGAATAACTTTTGCTGAAATAGCCACTTTAAACCTGCATACACACGTGCACATATTGTTGTTGGAAAGGATCTTTCACAATCCTTTCAATGACTAACGACTGCACGATGCATGAACGAGTGCAGTACATACAGCACGGTTCTCCTCTATGCAGAGGGGAGGGGGAGTACGAGGGAGCGGCATCCCGCTGCTTGCTCCCCCACTTCCCTTGCATTATGATCGTTCATCGTCCATGGATCCGCCAGGGCGGTCGTTCGGACGATGGACAACGGGCGCTGTACACACGACAGAATCTCGTCCGATATCGGCCCTGAGCCGATTATCAGGCGTGAACCATTGGACGTTTGTACGTAGCTTTAGTCCCCATCAGAAGTCTGTGTGGCAGGATGACTGCGGGAGACAAAAGCGGAGCATTGTCACCTTTTAAGAGGAAATGCCTGACCAAGAAAAAAATTATAAAATTGTATATGTATAAAAATATAGTAAATGGGTTTACATATATTATTGAAAACCATTTAAATAATTTCTCTGCATCTTGTTAGGCAAATATCCCTAAAATAAAAATCACTATACCTACAAACATGGTGACAGTAATATGAGCCATTTTTAAGTTTAATGTGCTTATAGTTTTAATGGAAAGGATATAGTTACCTGGAAGGATTTTATAAAGGTCCAGAGCAGAGTCCTGACTCCCTCTCCTCGACTCAATAATTTCACTAAACGCAAAACACGGAACAGCCGGAAAAAGGTAATGGAAATTCGTGAGGACTCATCAGCTCCTGGAATGGCAGGGATACCCGGAGTCTAAAGTGGTATTTGAGTAGAATTGTTATTACAATATTCATCACCAGTTCTGCCAAAATACCAAGTGTTTCTGAGCATTTAAAAGAGATACATATGCTAAAAAGTCAAATTTTCAAGAGCATTTCTCCTTAATTCCCCTCTCTCTCTGTGCCTCTCTCACTATATATAATATTGTAATAAATGCTCTGTCCTACAAAGTCTGATACTTACACAAGTGTTAACAAAAGTGTTAAACTTAACTCAGATTATACTGCACAATTTAATAGTAAAAATTAAAACTGGAAAGCTGACACAAATGTATGTTGTATAAACTGTTGCTAGTAATATAAATACAGGTTGACTATCAAAAATCCGGCAACCCTGGGACCTGAGGTGCGCTGGATTTTAGAAAATCCCAGGTTTTTTTTTATACTTACCTCCACACACAGACCAGCCTTCCTCTCGCAGCACCCACAAACACAGTTCCAGGGAGCAGGCAGCAGGGACGTCTCAATGTGTTTTTAGTTTAGCAAGCAAGTGTTTTTCCAGAACAGCGCCAAAACATTAGTAGCCAACCAATATATTGCAGTCCCTGTATTGAATATGCAATCTAAAATTCATACCGGGAAACTGAAGTAAACGGATTATCGGTGGCCGGATTTTCGAATGTCAACCTGTATTATGAGTTATAATGAGTACATAAATATTTTCAAGTAAAATGCATAAATCAGGCATGTTATAGGGGAACTGGTGAATGGAAACAAGAGTTCTACACAAAACACACAATATTGTCTTGTAGTCACAGTGTAGTCTGAGAGGATAATGAAAATAATTTCTCCTAAATCAAAATTAATAAAGCAGAAAACTTTAAACATTACATAGGAAACTATGATATGAATGTCTCCTCTAGACACAAGATCTTTTTTATTATACAGTAAAGACGCGTCACAGATTTCTGTAAAGACTTGCATTTACTGAGCATCAATGTTTTTTTACTTTTAATGTCACTCCTTCTGGCACTGGCTAGAATGTTGACAAATGAATGGTTGTGTTGTAAAAATGTATTTTCCTTCACTTCCTGTCCAAACATTTGGAAGATGTTCCCATTGGAAATTATCCCCTTATTGTTTGTGTTGGTGCTTTTTTCCACTTTATTTTAACTTTGATAACAGAAAAATTACATGCTTGGCCATCACTAGTCATGAGGACAAACGGGGTCTTCCATTATCCCATCCAAAACAAAAGAGGAATTTTCTTGCCTAGAGATCAAAAACAGCCAAGCAGCTAAATGCACAGTTTAACAATTACACAGGATCCTTTAACCTAGCAAAAATCTGTAATTTTTATTAGGGTGGACAGGGTAGTCACAGATAATTATGTCACTGTAAATTAATTTTAGGTAAGAAACATAATAACCCAACTTTAGATTTTTTTTAAGCAGGTACAGTAATAAGTATTTTTCATTTTGGAAAATGTTTTAGGTTCTGTGAATGAAAGCTGGCCATTGCAAGTCACTCAAGTCATTAAAGCAGTTCAGTCACTGCATTTTTAACCTTGTATAAAAGTCTGGTTATCCCTTTTTATAGAGAAAAATGTTTCTTTTGTTTATTTTTTACATTTTTATTTCTAGTTTTTTAGGAAGGTCTTGCTACCTTCCATCATTACCACTGCGATGGTAAAGACTGCAGGGGGAAATCTACAGCCTTTCTGGTATACTTGGTGTCACATATCCCAGGAGGTCTTAAGCTGCCCCTGCTGATGCCTGATATTGGGCATGCGTCATCAGGGGAGTTCCCATAATGTAAAAATGTTTTACAATCTCACGCATGCGCAGGGAGGTTGGCACTTTTTTATACATTTGCAGGAAGACACATCACCTAATCTTGCTCCTGCACAAGTTCGGGTAATGTGAAAAGAACCTTGAATAGAGAAGAAATAGGTTGGCTGTGCTGTCTGGACCGGAAAGAAGAGAGAAGGTGATATGGCACGGGACTGTGGGGAATCGAGGACTTTTCACTCACACTTAAAGGTAAGTGTTTTTTTTAAGTTCCTTTTTAAGTGATATATGGTTTATTTGAACACTTGCAATCAACACTTTTGCTAGAAAACTTGTTTTTTTTAAGGGAGTGGAAAATAGATCTACTATCAGGATAAACATGGAAATTTAGAAAAACAAAAATAGCCAAGTCAGTGCAAGTGACACAGTGCATCATGTATGTAACTTTACATTTTGCTTTTAGTTCCATTTTACCCTAAAAACAAATGGAGAAAGGAAGCACACTCAGAAAAATACAATTCAAATATATATTATTTTAAAAAGTAAATTAAAAGCACAAACTAATTTAACTTTTATTTTCTTTCTTGAGTTCTTTCCTAAGTTCTTTGGCATATCATGGGGTTAAAAGGAAAACAAAAACATCCAAAATGGGTTACAGGAAACTTATGGCCTTTCCTATTAATCTCAGGAAAGCCGAAGGCAAAGGCATAGACAGAAAATAAATGACAGGATTATGAATCCAGGGAAGAGCAGGACAGAAATTTGAGCTCAGTGCAAGCACACAGGAGATATTGGGTCAGAGTAGACACACAGGAGAATACCACAATGGCAGCTGGTTGAAAATATTTCCCAATGGGGAGCAGAGATCGGCAATGCCTACTCTGCCAAAGCAGTTGAAGCTAAGTATGGATTAATACAGCAGAACAATTCCAGTATGTATAAGGGATTGCCTTGCTTAAGAGCTGCAGATAAACAGACAAGAGCACCTAGAACACAGCAGCTGAAGGTATGGTGTTAAATAACAAACAAGATCAGAAATCATAGCCAATATAATTCAGTTTATAATCTACAAGCCAGAAGCACCTACTGCAAATACAGGAACCAAAAGAAGTTGAAGTTGCAGTGTCAGAATAGATCAGTGCATCAACAATGGTTGCATTTAGAGGCAAAGCTCAAGTATTACACAGGTATGAAAAGTAGAAATAAGGACAGATCCTTGACGTACCAGATTCCAAACTTAGAACACACTCTAGAATAACACCACTTAACGGTAAAAGTTAATGAATGGTAGCTGAGTTTAGTTGGTTGATAATGAATAGTGATTAAAAAGTAAGCTAAGAATTTTACAATGAGCAAATTTATTTAGGTGAGCTGCTAACTGAGGGCTGTGAGCTCCAATATTTGTCACTGATAGTAATCCAAAACCAGGAAAACTCACATAATAAAATTCATTTTTTAGAATCATCATTATGTGTCGACCTTGGACATCCATGATGTTTGAAGTAAACAAACCTTATGTGACTTGAGTAATTCTAGAGAAAGCAACAACCCGAGACCTTGTGCTACTGAAACACAAAATGTGGGCAGAAACAGGTATGGGCAGATGTGCTATTGAGCATAATGGGTGGTCAAATATTTGCGAAAAACTGTAAGTATCACTTGTTATAGGCAGAATATTTAAGCCATCCTAAAGTGTCCCTGCTGTCTAGGATAACTACAAAATGCAAAACAACACAGAGAAAGTCACAATTGTGGTTATGCAGGATTAGAACATAATGATGCACAGGACTGAAAACATAAAATTTGCTTCTAGTGTTTTACATGTAGTGTATTTTTACACAGCTAAAATATCAGGAGATAATTCCTATTTTTAAAAAGTATGTTTTTTCAGTCAGTTTCAGTCCAGTATGCATGTTATGCAAGCACAACTCATCATTTTTTCTTTCAGAAGACGACAGACATCAGGCAGAACCAAAAAGGACATCGCCTGTACTTTTCTGCAATAGTCCTGCCTGATCACAAATTTCCATTCTGATAAAATCCATCATGTGCAAGAATAAATTTCCAACACCTTAAGCAAGGAAAGTAAAATATATAATTTACAGAGCGATAATGAACAGCCCTAACTGCTTCAGTACATTACCCGACTGCCTTCTATTTTCGGCATCAGCAAAACAGAAGCAAGTAAGTGACCCCTATATTGGCTTACATTACTTAAGTTGGATTTGTATGTAAGTCGGAACAACTACATTATTTTAATAAATGCAATTAGGACAGATGATTGTCTCAACAAATTATTAGGCAGCGTGGTGTCAGTTACTGTATAAAATCCTCACTGTGAGTTAATCACAAACAAAGCAAAAAAAAAAAATCTTTATGGAGCCTAGACATTCAATAACTTCTGGAGCAAGCTGTGCTTTGATATGCAAAAAAAAAAAAAAACCCCAAAAAATGCAGAGCTTTTTTGGTCATTAAAGAGTTACAAGAAGCTGCAGAAAGAGCTCCCCCCCCCCCCCAGATCACCCACAACCTCAGCTGTGTTTAGCAAAAGATTTCTTGTGTAAATCATGCAAACCGCCCCCCTCCCTTCCTGCACACCAGCAGCAAGGAATCCTGTTCATATCTAGGAGTCGTCTGTATGTCAGATGTCTCTAACAAGGGCACTATCTGTATAGGGCTCTGTTGTGTGATGGTATTATGCTAGTGCAAAAGCTAAAAAATGTCTTGTTATCAGAATAAGGTCTGGCAGGTAAAACAGCCACAAATGTTTGACTTTAAGGGACCTTTTAGGTAGTACACACGTACAATAATTATCGTTGGAAACGAACAATTAACATCCGATCATCCGATAATCATTAACAAAAAAAGTGCACAACGATTGGCCAACGATGCCAATGATGAACGAGGAATGCAGATCTGATTGGGCGATGATCGTTTGCTATCTTTTGTGAGTACGGTAATTCAGTGATCGTAGATTGTTCTGTGATACACTTTCTCCTGTACATGTCACGTCCTGCATCGTTCAAACGATCCTATTTAGTGTGTGTACATTACTGGTGGATTATTTTTGAACGATCGTATCGTTTCAACATGTATGAATTGTGCACAATACAATTGTTCAAAATAATTGTGCATAATCGTTGATCATCAATAATTGTTCGTTTTCTAACAATAATTATTGCACGTGTGTACCTAGCCTTAGCTTCCACATGAAGTCCTAAAAAAATGTAAAAAGCATGTTCTTGCAAAATGTCCTCTGCAAAATTTTGAGCCTCAATGTTTAAAGTTTAAATCCCCCTTTTTTAATATGGTATTATGGCTTTAAGAGCTTTAGGCAGCCCTGATATGTAAGTTCACAATTCCATACCAGAGTAAACTGAACACCCAACAGAGCAATAACATGGAAGTGTTGATACATTTCCTGTTATTTAACAGCTGCTTTTAAAATAAAACAAGGTTTAAAAGGGATTGTGGGTATTTTTATATCTCATCACACAATTTATACTTTCTTATTTTAAATAATGAATATCTCTTTCTGTTCTTAGTTAATTCCTTATATATTACTGGTTAACTACCAAATAAGTGGTAGAAAAAGCAAGTGTGGGTTTAAACAATATTTATCCACAATCCACCTGAATGCATAGTAGGTATGTGTCCAATACCTGCATACTTAATTCTGTTTGTTTCTTCATATTGACAGACAAATTACATATTTACATATTATATAAACCAGTAAATATACTTTAAACCCAATAACACCTGAGCTGACGCGGTAGAATAATAAGGGGTATACAATCAAAGTGTTACACTTAAATAAGACTATTGTCAGAGGCACTTTTAAACATCATGCTGCCCTAAGCATTCTTGACTAATACAAGCTATTTGTAGAAGCTATGTTCTTTTTACCATGGTAATATTTTTAAAAACTGGCATCCACCGTAATCAAAACATGATTTAAGAATTTGTGTAAATGTCCAAACACCAGAAATTATTTAAAAGAAGGGGACTAAGAATATGGAAGAAGGTTTGCTAATGGCAAATTCGTTTGCAGTTCTATCATTTGAAAGCAAAAACTGAAACTGGACTAGATTTTCAGTGTTTAAAAAATATGCTCTGGTGCTCGAATTCTTTTGTTGGTGCCATTGTGGATCATAGTTTTCTTCTTCATCCTAAAAATCCTTCAGTATCACATCCATTTTCTCTTCAATATACACTGTCTCTTTGCTGGACACCAGATTGTTCAGTATACAAGGATGACATCTGTGTCACAGATTTCCTTAAAGACTTTCATTTACTTAGTCATGTTTTTCCAGATGTTATGGGTCTGCATGTTTCCCCACTAAGTTTTAAAGTGTAATGCTGTTACATTTCTTGTCAATCCTCCTGTAACTGGTGTGAAAAATGATGCAAGTAATGGCAGTGTTGGAAAAAAAGTAGAGTAGAAAAGGGTTTAAATTCATAATATGTAACTGGAGGTTAGAGGAAATCCTATAAAGTAAGGGACATTTCCTTTTTAGACAGCTATCCTTTAACTTTTGTCCTAGTGTCCACCAGTGCTTAGGACAAACAGAGCAGTGACATATACAAATTTTCTACTACTTCCCAAAAGTAAAATGAAGGTTTTTTTTGCCTAGAGATACAATTTAAAATGTAAGTTCAGGTAAACAACCAAATATTTAATGTACTACGCTGCGTAATATGTTGGTGCCATATAAATCCTGTTTCTAATTATTATTATTAATATTAGTAATAATAATAATAACAACAATAATAATATCAATAATAATAACTAGTTGATAATTTCTGTCTACACTTCACCTAAAAGTGAACATATTCTCCTCTGATCTACCATTATAGTTAGGAAGGGGTCAGTGTAGCAGAAATATCCCTTGAAAACAAGTCTCCAAATTGCTGTCCTTCTGCTGAAAAAAAAAAGGTTCCTCCAAGAGTTGATAAAATCCATCTATGCAATTTAGTGCCCAGTTTAATTCTATTTGTTTCTATATGCATTAATGTGACTAGTCCTGTACTGAAAATGTTAGTTGTTTGGTTGTCAAGCAGACCTTCTTGCTTTGGATCCTGATAAGAGCTATTTCTAAAGGCAGGTTTACTTTATATATTAGATATTACTACTTGTCGCAAACAGAAAATGCCAAGAAAGGCCAATTTTTCTACTACAACCTTATTCTAAAACTTTTCTTTACTTAAAATTCCTGTACAGCTGATATGCTACAATTATAAGCAAAGGATTGACTTACTTATCTTAATTGTACAGGAGAAAAGGAAACAAAATCACGGAGCATATGATTATTTATGCAAATGATGATGTTAGGGTTAAAAAGAAATTAAAAAATGTGAAACTATAAAGGTTTTAAATGTAGGGCACAAAATGAATAAAATATTATTAATGAAGGTTAAGAATACTACCTTTTTTTTTTCAAAAAAAAAAAATGAGTATTTCTGACAACTTTCTCCAAAATGTTGTAATATTAATGATCTTTAAAATACCGCCTACAGTACACATATTCCATGCAGGTATGTAAAATGTTGCAAGTCAGTGGTATAGTACATGTTAACTGGTCAACTAATACTGGTGGATACAACCTAGTAGTGGTATAGTAGCAGTGAAAGAACAAGAGGACATGGTGCATTGCCGCAAATGGCAATATTAAATATTGGATAGCAAGAAACTCTAGCATTTCATTAGCACTAAGCAAGTTATCGTCTCACTTGCTTTGATAACACAACAAACACTGGTTTCCTATATGCACAGCAAGCGCATGCAGCTGATATTTACAACACTGGGCTTGCAGCCACCACTGAGACAGTACAGCCCACCGCTGGGAGCAAGGACAGTCTGTAAACAGAAAAACACAGCAAAGCTTAACAGAGAGTGCTGTCTGTTAATTGAGGGGAAAGCTCATTATGGTAGGTACGAGAAGAAAATAGAAGAATGGGTCATAGAATAATCTTACTCAAAATATCCTGGAGAAAGATAATCAGAACAAGAATAGCCATAGATTGTAAGGAAAGAAGATAAACCATCAAATGCATATTTAACAGATGCTCAGTTGATGAGATTGTACTATTCCAATCACAGATAGAGACTGAAATAAACACACCGTTAAGTCAGGTGAAAACTGCAAAACAAAATCTAATGATAAAATGAAACACAGTAACTATTGGAAATCACATCACACAATGCTGTGCCTATTTACATCAATAAGACAGTGCAACATGTATTATTTTATTTCTGTTACTTTTAACTGTTAGTCTATTGTCAAATATTTTCACCAGTAGGTTCATCAACTATTATTATCAAATGTCTAATTATTTACTTTGATGGTGATTTAGTAAAGATTTTTATAAGTCGGACTAAACAAAGTTACATTGGAATCAACTGTTGCTAGGTTTCAGCTATTGAGCCTTGAGTAAAAAAGTGCTTAAACTATATAGTTTTAAAAATAAACAATAAGGTTTGATATATTATGTCTGGAGAACATTTATAGAATACTCATATGTATAATGTAGCTGTTGCAGTTTGATTAAATGATCACTGTTACTCACATCAATCTCACTGAGAATTACATCAATTATGCTTCCTATAACAATGAGGAAATCAAAGACATTCCATGGGTCTCCAAAATAACCCTAAAAGGCAAAAAAAGAATGCATTACACACTTGAAAAATGCTTTTGCAGGGCTGAAGATATGCAGGGTCAGATTCCTAAATAGGCCACTAAGGCTGTGGCCTAGAGCAGTGTTTCCCAACCTTTCCTAAATCGTGGCATATATTTTACATTAGAAAAATCCCACGGAACACCACTAAACAAAAATGTCACAGATTAATTAGCTACCTGCTGCCATCTAGTGGAAGAGTACTTCTTTGTTCTGCCTATCACTATACATTGCTGGTATAGCCAAATGAAGACAAATTATTTGCAGTAAATAAATAATTTTCACACCAATTAACCAACATTTGATAATTTCTCACGGTACACCTGAAGATCTCTCATGGCACACTAGTGTGCCGCGGCACAGTGGTTGAAAATCACTGGCCTAGAGCACCATAGCTAACAGGGGGTGCACCTCAGACCCTCAAACTGAACTCTTTTGTCAGGTGCAGTACAGATTTTTCAATTTCTTTATCAACTGGGAGCCACTGTACCAGCTAGAACAGGAGGTACATCTTGAAGCTATGTGACGTATTTCCCAGCAAGCCTTCTGATTGGATGTGTGTTTCAATGGGGAAGGCTTCATCCCCTTGTGAGCTCAGTTTTCGATTTCTAAAACTGGTAAGTGTATGTAACCCGCTCCCCAGTCTGCACTGTGTGTGCCCCTCCACCCCAAGTCTACACTAGGTATGTATCCCCACTTCCAGTCTGTACTGTGTGTCCCACCCCCAATTTGCTATGAGTGTGTGTCTGCTTCCAAATTTGAACTGTGTGTGTTTCCCACTCTCCAAGCTGCAATTTGTGGCCCCCCACACACACACACCGCTCCAGGCTGCTTTGTGTGATTCTTCCTCCCCAGGCTGCTTTGTTTGAATAAACTTCTCCTAAAACACTGATATTATTGGTAATCACATGAACCATAATAGTTCTGAATTTTGGCTTTTGTGTTTGTTTTATTGAAGTGGTAATTTTCTTTAAACTCACCTTTGCTTTGAATGCTGCCAGCTTGAGCAGCATTTCTACTGTAAAGATTCCAGTAAAGGCCACGTTAAGGATGTCAGACACATGACTGAACTCTGGAGTCTGCCCGTAGTGCTGTATGTAATGACAGAAAACATAGTTACTATGATTCCCTACCATGCATCAAATATCACTTTGACAAACCTCCAACAAATACTTTCATGTTTAAATAAACCTTATCTACTCTTCTTGAACCAAGATATTGGTTAGTGACACTGCTACCACATTTTTTGCCCAATAATTGCGATTTAACGGAGGCTTAAAAACAGGAATGGGTGATGCCAAGGTATAGAGTAAATCTCTGCGTATAGCCTCAGTAAAGTCATCACATGCAGTTTGCACTAAACTTGTAATCGGTTAACTTTAGCAGAAGAAAAATTGTTGCAGGGAATCCATTTTTAAAAGCATATTTACATTTTTATGTTCACAAAATGAAATACTTTCACACTTAAATTGCAGGATATGAGCATATCAATGCCTCATGCTAAAAAAAATTAAAGATGAACATGGCAGCAGCAGCCTTTAAAGAAAAGGTAAAGTTTTAAAATATGGCAAAATAAATAAAAGATCAGGTTTACCTGACCTGACAAACGTTTACCTGCATGCCAAGACTGATGGTATTCAGCGTAATAAGCAGAAACATTAGATACTCGAAGTATGAAGAGGTCACCAAATACCAGATTTTATATTGGTGTGGATTTTTTGGGATGTACCGCCGCAAAGGACGGGCTTTCAAGGCATATTGTACACATTGTCTCTGTTGGAGGAAACATACTTAAATATAACATAAGATAAACACTAAAATATAACATATTCTATTTTTGAAAATGTACCATTTCCTATTAATTCCTAATTAATAGCTTTAATAATTGTTTTAAATAAAATACTAAATAATAAAAGAAATAATTTTTTTACCTGATTCTTGTCTAGCTCACAATTTTTATATTCCTGTTCTCCTTGTTCCTGGAAGGTGACAATGACAAATCCAACAAAGATGTTCATCATAAAGAAGGCAATGAGTATAATATAGATAATGAAATAGACTGCAATTTCTATGCGGTAATTATAGATAGGCCCCATATCCTCTGTGTGCGAGTCGATGGCTCTGTACAGTAACCTAATAACAAAAAGTAGGAGATGTGTTACTAGTAAAATATTCATATATTTCTAGTTACTTCCAAACATCTAGAATATGTTCAAATGTGTCTGCTGTGATGGTTCTAAATTTCTTAGCCACCTTTTACTGCAAACATACACCCATCCTATACATTCAACCTTATCTATTTTACATTGGCCACAAAAAGTGGTTTTGGCCATTTAGTTTTAAAAAAGCTCCAAATGCACTGCTTTTCAGGTCGCTGCATTCTTTTCAGTCAATTGGGGCCCTGGGCAATTGTTTTATATAACTGTAAAACTGGTCCTGCTGTAGAGTTTACATGGCACAGGACAGTACAGGTTTTCTGGCAGGTTCAACAGGTACGGTCTACAATTTGCAAACACAGCAGAACACTTTCAATTGTATATTTTACAGTCTAAAAGAGAGTGAATAGAAGAAGTTAATTCTTAGTGTTTACATAAACTTTATTGCAAATTATGAAAACTTGGTCTTGTCCCTGTTAACAAAATAATTTTAATTTCTATATTTGAATATCGGTATATATACTCACTGTGGCCAGCCCTCAAATGTGGAAATTGTGAAAAGAGACATCATTCCAGAAAGGACATTATCAAAATGGAAAGCACTATGCATCCAAAGTCTGGGTACCGCCTCCAAATGGGATGGATTTCCATCCTTTGCCACGAAAAAATGTCCCCTGATAAAAGCAAGATTTTAGAAAACATAGATGATATTAGGACTGGATGCAGACAAGGATGACTGGATGCAAGACAATAATGGAATGACTGTCACTGGTGCACCTACTTGCATTCTTCCTCTGTGATTTTAGTTGTATCAGTGCAGCTGTAGAATTTACCCTGCAAAATGACAGATAAAGTTCAGTTTGCATTGCCTACATTTAAAGGATAGATGTACAGCTAAATCTGCAAAATTTTTACACTGTTAGATCTATCCATATGTTACCGTGACATATGGAGCCACAGCAGTTAGACGTATTCTTTGGTTATGTATATTATTCATACTGTGATTTTAAAGAAAAATCAGAATCAGAGAAGACACATCATCTAAACTGCTGAAATTTTTTTTTCATACTTACATTATTATTTACACTATTGTAATTTATTTTCTGATGTCTCACCTTGAACAGCTGTACACCAATGCAAGAAAACATAAACTGCAAAAGTGTTGTGACCAGGACAATATTCCCGATTGTTTTAATGGCAACAAATACACACTGGACCACATGCTGTAGCAAAAAAAAATTGCAATTATTGCTACCATGAGTTAGAACATGCAGGGAAAGAACAAATGTAGTGCTTACTCAATTCCCATTGAAATGAGAGAAACTCCAACCACCAAAAGGTCCAATATATTAAAATAATTTCTGCAGAAAGAACCTTTGTGAAGGAAAGCACCATATGTTGTCATCTGTTAGAAGAAAGGAAAATATTACCAAATATGTACAAACATGGAAAAAAAAAAACCGCCAGATGACTTTTGTAGCACTTACCTTAAGAACAATTTCAGTTGTGAAAATCACAGTGAAAACAATATCAAAATAGGAAAGAATCTGAAACATAAGCAAACAAATAGTGTAAGCTGCAGGGTCTGAATATATTGCACACATTTTTAGTATTTCTGTAACAGACAGCAATATATTTAATGTGCTGCAGTTTACAAAGCATCAGAAAATGACTGTTGATATGAAAACTCTGGCCAGCATGTGGCCCTATTGGACTTTTTGTATTGTGTTGTCCCTTTGAAGGTATCAACACAGTCAATCAGAGAACAACTGAAATCCAAAAATCATTGTGTCTGGGTATGTTTTAGAAGGTGGAAATAATGAGCTCCACTATCCGAGTTTGTGACTTGTAGTACCTCTGCTACCTTTTATTTTTACAAAGAGTGTAATGTCACCTGGTTACGGAAAGAGTCAGGTCGAATGGGATCTTCAGCAGCCAAAGAGATGCTACTAAGTAAGATAAAGAGTAGTATGAAATTGGTGAAAGTAGTAGCATTGACAATACGATGACACAGTACTCGGATTCTGCAAAAATTAAGGAAAAAAAAGAATCAGAGATAAATATCTTGTCTATCTTGTCTATCACAACACACATAATTTTCAAGAAATCTTTACAGTAATGGTAAATAATAAAAAAAATCACATTTGTGTATATATTTGTGATGCTTAAATATCATCTATGCCATAAAAAAACCCACAAGTGTCTGTGAACCTCATGGCAAATATTTCCGGAAAACTACCAATGTATTTAGAATTAGTATCAGTGCTTTGCTGTTGTCCAGTGTAATAACAAGACTCACTTGTTGGTGGGGCTAAATATGAAGAAAGAACTGGCCTCTGGCATTGGCACTGCCTTTTCTTTTAACTGTAGTTCTGCAAGAGGACGAGGGCGAGGACTTAATGGGATGTCCGGTTCTTCCTCCTCATCATCACCTAACCAACACAGCAGAAACATGTGGACAGTGCAAAATTGAAAAGTGAGTAACATCAAAATTACTAAAGACAGTGAACTGCAAGAAAAAATGATTAATGTATTAATTCCTTCATATTATATGCATGTATATATACGGACTGTCTAGTTAACTAAAACAATCACATTGTATTTTGCTGCCTATTTGACAGTTGAATCATAACTGAAATCTTATAAATAACTTTTCAGAAATACACAGAAAAATATATTTAAAAATAGACAATAAAACTATATTTCTAACCACATTTAAATTTCTTTTTATTTTTTTACTTTTTTTAAATGTAGGTGGTTTTCAATTTTACAACAGATCTTTTTTTTTTTTATCTTAGTATATACAGTAACTTAGTATTTTTATATATATATACATTATTATACATATATATATTATACTTCTGCCTTACCTGGGAAATCTGCAGAAGGATAAGGATCCTTTATTTCATTCACATTAGACTCAAATTCATCTATCTTTAGCTGTAAGTAGACAGAAATGGATATGATTTTTTAAAAAGTAGAAATAATATCCATCAATATATTTATCAGTTCACTCTTGATTGTTATCTGACAGGTTTTCCGTCAAATTATTTTAGGCCAAGCATGTATTATAATTAATATATATATATATATATTTAGTACACCCTTGTGTATTTAAGAATTATTCATTTAGATGTAGGGTAGTTAATTAATTGTGCAAATTAAGTCATCTTACAGGATAAAACATATTTTTTGTGTTTGCTGAAAAAAAGTAAACTAACGCAGCTGCCACCTCTAAGTACTGGGAACGTGCATTAATTTTTTTTTGTGTGTTCTGAATAGAAAGTGTGTTTGAATATGTGGGGTAGTTCTGCATGTCAGCGGTTGCAATTAGGACCACAGAAGGCAGAAGATATTTTTACCTTAGATTATGGCTTTAGATATAATTACCTTAGATTATATGACTAAATTACACTGGTTAAAACACATAGGACCTGATTTATTAAATCTCTCCAAGCCTGGAGAGAATACACTTTCATCAGTGAAGCTGCGTGATCCAGCAAACCTGCAGTGGATTTTTTAAAGCCATTTACTATTTGCTAGCAAATGTTTTAAATCCTGGACTAAAGTGTATCCTCTCTAGCCTTGGAGAGCTTTAATAAATTAGGCCCATAGTAACATGGTCCCACTACCTCTTTTTTGTGAATCAAAAGTGTGGCAACAGCAGGGCTCCCATCTCTACACCCTGTGTTGGCCTTAATACTGTATAAGCAGAAAAATCTTGTTAACTAGGGATCTAGTCCTGGCGCTACATGCAAGTACATGTATATGTTTGCTTATCAATATAGCTAACAAACTAAAAACTTCAATGAGATTACCTTACTGTACCAGAGCACCAGAGCCCACCAGACACCAGTCCCCCAATCTAACGATAGATCTAACTATCTGATAGGTCAGGAACAGGGAATGGTCAGAAAGAGTAAATCGAACGAACACACAGCAGCAACAGATAAGCCCAGCTAAACGCTACAACGGGCACTAGTGACTGGGAGCAAGGAAGGCTATAAAATCCCAGCAGCCAAAGGCAGCGCAGGATTTAGTCAGCTCTGCACAGGCTCAGAGTGTGTGCTGGGGATGCCAAAAGAATACATCAGGCTTAATTTACGGTTCTCTATTAGCAGGTACAGCATCCAAACCACATGTCTAAATGTCTAACTGGGAAACAGATCCACAAATCAAGCTTGATCCTGAGATCTGGTGCAAAATAAGGGATAGCACAGCTGTGTTTCAGCTTGTATACATGGTGCTGGGAAGACCCATACCAAAAGACCCTAA
This sequence comes from Pyxicephalus adspersus, assembly GCF_032062135.1. Classification (NCBI taxonomy): domain Eukaryota; kingdom Metazoa; phylum Chordata; class Amphibia; order Anura; family Pyxicephalidae; genus Pyxicephalus; species Pyxicephalus adspersus. Next base: position 113,694,319 of record NC_092858.1, read on the forward strand.
GGTTGCTTTACTAAATGGTAAAATAGAACATTGTACATTTTCTCAGATCAACCTGTTACAGTTCATCTTTACTGCAGCTAAACAGGTGTTGGCTAAGGCTTGGAGTTCAGCTACCCCAATGGTGGCTCAAGTGAAATGGAAAATGTCCTGGTCTAACCATTGAGAAAATGTCTGCCATTCTGCACAACAAACATGATAAATTCCAGAGAATATGGGAACTGTGGATTACACACTATTTACCACCTGATTTTGATTGGTCCATGTTGGGTTAGCAGAACTCTTATTTAAATTACACAATTTGATATTTAATAATAATTATGTCTCACCAAAAATAATGCTTTACCAGTATATACTGAATATATGTATACCATATATGAGGTCATCCTAAAGGAATGCAGCATATCCTTTAACTGGCATCCTTATAAAGTAAAATGATGGTTTAAGGATGATGATTGGTCAGTAATGGTCAAGCACTGGTCATTGCCCCTGATTCATCAAGCAGAATCGGATTATCGGTCGCGCATTCGTATTCATTGAGCTTAACAGATCCTCCTTAATCGCGCAGCTGAAATCTAATCGCCTTAATTGGCAGATTCGCGCTCCCTATTGCTTATTATTGAGAAGGCAGGAATCTGGCTGGCAGTGAGGCGAGTGTACGCGCACACTCGAGTCCGGACCGCGGTAAACCGCGATCGATGGCCGCGCGTACTTTCGCGCTTCCAGCGAGCGCGGATTTTATTAATGAATCAGGGGCATTGTCTCAGTTTCCTGGATGGTTTAAAACACAGTGCCCCACCTAATTAAGTAGTCTTGACCAGAACTAAATGCATACAACATGTTTTTTGATCATTTGCCAAGCCATTAATTTGGGGGACTCCTTGGATGAATGCAACTCACTTCCGCAGCTAAGTATTTTGTGTTATATCTAACTCTTTGTTAATGCATTGTTTTATCAATCTGTCTTTATTATTAAATAGTATAATATTTAAATTTTACTTGCAAGTCTGTGTTATCTCTTTGTACACTTCAAATTTAATCTAATAAAATTTAATAATTTAATAAAAAATATTTACATAAACTGTCATAAATTATATCCGTGACATAACAGTCCATAATAATGATTTAAAACAAGGGTTTGCACCAAGCCATGCGAGAGAGAATTGCGCATTTGTAGAGTAGGTTGGAATACTGCAGTTTTCTTTGCCTCACCCCATCCGGACTCCTTCCTCCCCGCCCCCTCTGTAGGTTGTGTTCTTGTGTTTGTTAGTACCCCCCCATTGTCAGGTACCACCCAATATACCCCAAGTTATTTGCAGCAGACTGATGAACTTCTACCATAATGTAGCTTCTTTTGAATGTTGGGACATTAACTCCCAATATATATCCCTAATATTTTTATTTTTGAACATTGTATTTATGCAGTCTATGTACTTAAGTTCAACTGTTCTTTGTTTCATGTCTAACTATTAAATTGAAAATCAATAAAAACTTATTGAAACAGAAAATCCATCAGGCTGCATAGCTAAAGAGAAGCAGAGGTTGCTGATATTTCTTTATTCTCTGCTGCAAGTGACATTTCTGGACAAAATTGTAAATATAAGAAAATTCTTTTTTCCAGTAATTTTTTGAGAGGCACCATAACCACATTTTCATTTGCTTAATTGAAAAAACATTTTCCATTTTCTACCACTAGATGTCCCCATCAAAGCATAAATGAAAATTATTTTGTGAATTAAACTCTGAAGGAGCCCACACTTTGATATTTTTATAACTAAAATCAATTAGCCAGTAAATGGTGTCTAATGTTTACATCCCACATGCCTTACCTTGGCTGTAGTAGGTATTCCTTCACCTTTTGCTTTTTGTTCCAACTTCTTTGCTAACAACAGTTTTTCTTCCTCTGATTTATCTGGAAATGCTCTGAAAAAAAAGCAATTAAATTTAAATTGAAAATATACAATAAAGTGTAACTAAAGCCAAAACAACTTTTAAAAGTTGACATACAGTCGAAGTTTATGCTGTTTATAATTTGACTCTCTTGGTTCCTTTGTCTGCCCTACCCTTGCTCCCCTCATCATCATACAGAGAGCTGTACATAGCTTTCAGGTAATAGGAAGCTATGATAACACTCACATGCAATACTGGGCTTTCATTAAACAGGTCAACATGTTATTTTAATCAGATATAATTTTATGTAGGTTTTTGATGTAGATTTCAATTCTGTGTTCAGTTTTTCTCTAGCACGTTTAGTTTTTGTGATGCAACTAATTATATATTGTGTGAAATTCGTTAAAAAAGCCTTAACATATTACAACATGTAACAAGTTTTATTTTTTTAAGGTTAGAGACCGCACTAACTATGATTGATTTCATTTGTCATCTTGCCTAGAAGTTGCTATAATGATCCAGACAGTTTCTGTTACGTGTGTGGTTCATTCACAACGAAAGCACAACCTCGCCAAATTACCACAGAACTTAAAAATATATACAAATTATATTTCGGCTATCCACTTGGAGACCAGGATAATTCTTGGGCTCCACATGAAGATGAAGATTCAGAACCAGTGACCTTTACACAAGCAAAGCTGAATGATCTCGTTTGTGATCTAAATCTCTCCAAAGACAAAGCAGAACTTCTTGTTTCAAGGCTTAAACAGAAACACTTGCTTGCAAAGGGTGTAACTGTAACTCACTACAGAAAACAAAATCATAACTTGACAACGTTCTTCACTAGTGATGGCTCACTGTGCTATGGTCATAATATAAATGCAGTCTTTAACAGTTTGTCACAAGAGCATGTTACATCTGAATAGTGTATCTTCACTGATTCCTCTAAAAGAAGCTTGAAAGCAGTCTTACTGCATAATGGTAATTCCAAACCAAGTTTACCGATTGCCTCTTACTACTTGAAGCAATCGAGTATAAAACACACCAGTGGAACATCTGTGGGGATCTAAAGAGCATTGGCTTGCTGATGGGAACGCAAGGAGGATTTACAAAATGTTGCTGTTTCCTATGCCTGTGGGACAGCCGATCTACGGGAGACCATTATGTCAAGCGTTATTGGCTACCAAGAGATACCTATAAGCCCGTGAAAAAGCAGTGTCAACTTTCTGCCCCTGGTTGATCCACATAAAATTTTTGTGCCACCTCTCCACATCAAGTTGGGCTTGACGAAGAACCTTGTAAAGGCCATGGGTAAATCAAACTCCAAGTACCTTGTTGAGAAGGTTCCAAACATAAGCACTGCAAAAATGAAGGAAGGGATATTTATAGGGCCACAGATAAAGTATGTTTTGCAGGATGATGTTTTTAAACAATCTCTCTTAACAGCTGAGCTAGAAGCTTGGGATGCATTCAAGTGGCTGTGTGAAAATTTCCTGGGCAACCATAAGTCTCCTGCATACAAGAAAGGAGTTCAGAATCTGCTTGATTCATACCAGAAACTGGGTTGTCGCATGGCTTTTAAAATACATTTCTGGCACTCACATCTAGAATTCTTCCTGGAAAATCTTGGTATGGTGACTGATGAACAAGCAGAACGTTTTCACCAAGACATTCAGTTAATGGAGCAGCCTAGCCTAGCCAGTATTTCAGTCTGGCCTAACGCCCCCTATTTATTTATTGTTGCACCTGGCCTATTTGAATTGTAGCCTTATTGCGAGTTCCCGCGATATCATCATGTTCCCGCACAGTACCCCCAAATACTATATGCCTTAGGAGCAGAAGCAACACGCAGCTACCAGTCTCCGGAAGGTTGACCTCGAACGTCGTGTCTTCAACCACGAATGGACTGACAAATTATTCTTCGTCCAATGCAACAACAAAGCCCTGTGTTTAGTGTGCAACAACACCAACAGCACTTTCAAGCGTTGAATCTCAAGGGGCATTTTCATGCCAAGCACGCACACACGTACAGAGACTACACTGCACATGAGCAGAAGACTGAGGCTGCTTGCTTGCAGTCACGGTTGGAAAAAACCTTTCTCTGGACACCTTGTTTCTTCTGGCCAAGTGTGCCTTCTTGAACTCCTTAAATATCCTAGTAGTCCAAAAAGTTAGCCCCTCGGCTAGATAATGCTGGATGTCCTTCAGCCAGAAAAATGCAATGGGCTCTTTCTGACTTTAATGCACCTTCTAAGCTGCAGCTTCAAATGCACAATATAAAAAGCTGACTGTGTGGAGTGAAATCAGAGTAAGCAATTTTAGTAAGGGAGGAGACTATACAATTATACAAGAAAGAAAGGATTAAAGAAGGATTAAAATCTCTCCCAGGTTTCATTTCTGTCTTTGTGCTCTGATGATGGTCACTAAAGCTAAAGTTATCTGACATTCCAACATTGTAAGTTGTCATGAAAGAAGAAGGTAGGGGGAACTCTTCCAATAGGTACACTTGTTGCAGTGACAACTGTTTGGGAGGGAATTTCCTTTACTTTGATGAAATTTCTTATCACAGTCTGTTGTGTCTACCTATCAGGAAGTAAAGGTAATTTTCTCAGCAAATATTTACAAATATCTTTGGTAATTGGGCTGATAAAAAGATTTGAGCAAATGAAAGTATAATTTAAATTAGTTTAACCTGTTTATTTCAATTGCCTTTGACTGCCTAAATAAACAATTCTGTTACCTTGCTTGATTTGAGAAGTTAAAGCAGATATGGAGGCTGAATGCTGCAGGTTGCTATACAATGTTACTGTGTCTTTGGAATATGTCAGCTTGTTTCTCCCTACCAGAATTTGTGCATGCTTTCAATATCTGCCAGTTTCATTGCAAGTGATGCATACATGTCTGATGATCAAATTTCAACTCTGAGCTATCTCTAAGACATTTCATTCATGCACAGAAGATGCCAAGTGCTTAACAGTTTCTTGCCTGGAAAGTTTTCACCTATAATGACCAGAGCCTTTTAGAGATTCAAAAGTTGGTCTACAAAATCATGTGACAGCTGATCATGATATTTTGATCAGTTTTTTTATATCAGGTAAAAGCTGTACTATGTTCCAAATGTAGTTAGATTTTATCATTATTTTCTTCAAATAATCCAGTTCATAGTTTAATGTTTAAAAAAGGTTTATAACAAAAAATACACCTTCCCACCTTGCCAGTTTCTTGCGTTTCCGTTCTTCTGATTTCGCTTTCTGCGCAGAGGTAAGGTTTTCAGCCTCTGCAAGGTTATCAACAGCAATAGCAAGAAACACATTAAGTAGGATGTCTGTATTTTCCTCAGGTTAAGGGTATTATAAACATTGCCATATGATCACAAATATTAGAATGCAATGTACTTTGCTCTAATAAATGTACAATGCATTGTGAAATTTCAAGACATGTGTATGTAGATCAGAGTTTTCCCATTCTATTTATTAAAGGCTTTGTTTAACCTAAATTTTTTGTCCAACGTACTGGAACTATCTTTACAGTAGTTATTTCTTTTCTTGAGTTGGAGAGAGTACACCTAGAGAAGAATAGCTATTGAGCTATAGCTGTATCTAGGAACAGACCCCAGTCATCAGCACTTTACACCGTTTGTTTAAACCCAGCCAAGGATGTTCTGAGTATAATATATCAGCATAATCCTTCAAGTGAGTGGCGGTGATTTATGGCAGCACCTGCTACACAGTCATGTATTTTTTTTTTTTGCTTTACAGTTCCTGGAACCCTACTCACACAAGTTTTGGGACAATATTTCTATACCTTTGTCACAATGCTTTATGTATAATATTATAGTCATGGATTTAAAGCTAGAATTTGATGTGTTGAAAGACAATTTTATAAATAAGCAATGTTTTATGTATAATGAAAATGCATAAAACATACCTTGTCAGAACAAAAGAAACCATATAATCACATTTCTGGTGGCCTGCGTTTTGCTACATCTATAATCCTTGGCCACATTAATATTTTTATTTCAGCATAATGGGTAAAAGGATACAATTTCCACAAACGAATAAAAAGATAAAGTAAATGCAGACAGACATCCCAGGGAAGGATGGCCCACCATAAGCCATAATTCCGTTATACATTACTGAGTTCCAGTCCTCTCCAGTCAAGACCTATAGGTAAAACATTCACATTAAGGAATCAAGGTGTGATTACAGCTTAAATTAATTTAAGTATACAGACTGAAAAAACAAAATCATGTGATTGAAAAATATTTCACAACTGAGGAAGCTGCTTGGAAAGCAGTTAATGTATTTAACATTGCAGAACAATCCATAGAAATCTACTAACTACGATTAGTCATGTAAGGTCTAAACTGATACTCCCCTGACTATTGTGCATGTCATTGCCTTAGCCATATTTATAGGGCAATTGCACGAATAGTTTTAATACTGGTCATTTTTTTTATAATTGATGACAAAAGCTGTTTGATAATGGCACTAAATAAGTAATTAAGTAATAATTGTGGCCTTGTCCCTGTCACCCTGTACCCTGGTGGGGACCAAAAATGGATGTGGCAACACACATTGTACAGGGGGAATCCATTGTTGTCACTTTCAGGAAACCAATCTAGAACAATGATGTGTAGACAGCGGTGGAGCAATTACAGCAAGACTTTCTAGACCACAGTGGGCCACTAACAAAATGCTGAAAAAATGTGAAACCATGTTTTCTGGGAAAAAATACAATTGTTTATAATTCACAGGGCTTTATAAAACAAAATCATTTTAGAGTTAGAGTTTAGAGTTCTGCTGTAAGTGCTGTTTAAAAAGCAAATAAGGATTACCAAATGAGAGCTACTAAGTTTTGGATTATTATATTCATTATTCAATCTTGATACAATGCAAACAAAGACAGCCAAAAACATGGAATCCTGTTCTGATCGTAGCAACATCTGCACCAACTGGGCTAGGATCTGGCTATGAAGTACTTTGATAATAATAAACACCTCCAACCACATGAAGTGCAATTTTGGAACATTTATCTGTAACTCAAGCCACTTGTCCCCCTTTCTATGGAAAAAGGAAACAAAGGATCAACCAGTTTTGTAAGATACTTTGGTGGGAAACATTTGTTTTTTTTAATCTATTTTTCCTATTTATAAAGCACATGCAAAAGTTTTGTTCACCAATGGAAATGTGTCAGTTGGCTTACCTTCTATTTGCTAACAATTTCCTAGCCTAGTGCATTTTTTTGGTATTTCCTTGAAATACACTATATTTCAGAGGCATGTATGACTAGTATACCAATATACTTAAAACATTCATATGATATATCTATATATATGTTTAAGAGTCTAAATAGTGAAGTAATAAACTGTTTCAAACTTTTTAGGTGTGTTTTTGAACTTTTCAGCTGTGATTAAACTGTTTGCATATACTTCTCTTTTACCTTCCCTAACCAATACATACGTTAAGGGCATGGTGTCTTAGTGTGTTGTGAGGTCAAGCAGTTCATCACTGGTATGGTAGAGGAATTCAAAAGTAAACACTCCTTCTCCTACTACAAAGAATGGCATACAAATTTCAGTATCTATTATTTTTTGTTTAGGTCTCAAATACTAAGTAAAGGTTTACAATTTTACTGACTTGGTAAGTCACACTGGGTGCTTTCAAGCAGATTAAAGTCTTGCAGTTCATTGTTCTACAGGACATTTGTTCATTTATTTCTACGCAGACCTGCCATACAATGTTCTTACCACTGGGCAACCTATTTTATTAACTCAGCAATTTTACAGTCTTGTTCAAGTCTGTTTACTTTTCGTTTATTACAGTAGCTGGAGAATATATTATCTGTTGCCAGAGGTGCTAAAAAACTCTGCATATTCAACCAATTCTGCAAATAAATGCTGAAATGTTACAAAGTAGCTGATGCTGTCTTCTCAAGTTGCTGGCACTGACACTGGTATATAAATAGTACTTTTGAACAGATAAATAAGCAGACCAATATAGCTTTGTGCTTAACCATGCAAGAAGAAACTGCAGGGAGGCAAGAGTTGTCAATGAGGGCAGCTTCACACAGACATTGACAGCTGTTTCATGGATCAAACTGCATTTGATCAGTATGACTTATTTAAATAGTCAGAATTGAAATAAATGCATTGTGTGCATTTATTATTTAAGTCAATATAGACAGAAATCAGAAAGCACCTAAATGTAGAATTATGTTTGCTTTTCTTATTATCCTCAGAATTGTAAAATCAGTTATTGGAATCCTAAAAGCTAACTTTGGCCTTTTAAAATATCACATTTTGATTACATGGTTTTATTATTTCTTAATATTAACTGTTTCTGTAAGTAGTCAAGCCTCCCTGTAAGTGTTAACGCTTGTCCCAGCTCATTCCATAACCCAATGTAATCATTCTCTTCAGTGTAAAGCATAGTATTGTACCATGTTAGCCACGAATAATGAATGGTTATGGAAAGTCTGGGAGTACTCTTTATTTTTTAATTTGAGTTAATAAAAATACAAGGTTTCAATATGGCTTTATGTTCTTTCTTCAGGCTTTTTAAAGAATCATTTTAAACCCAAGTTCTACATTCGGTGTAAAGTAGTAGTGTAGAGAAGTACATAATTAGATGCAACCATAGTAATTCATTGTCAGTATTCGTTGCTCATGAAAATACAGCACTCACATGTAGCCACCAAAGTAAATGAATACTGCTGTCTGATCCCTATGCTGTTACAAATAGCAATATATTCCCAATTACCTACATCTTCTGATTTATTAGGCTATTGAACCTTAAAATTATTTCATTTGGTATAAAGTCTAATTATTTTTACAGCCAGCATTTCACCAACAGAGTTGGCATTTGCCCTTAGCTATTGTTTATTGATCTGGTACTAAAATAGACACAATTTATATCTCTATATGATGATGTTTCCTATTCAGCAGAGTCTACTTATTGTTCTAAACTGTTGTTTTAAGTTATTAAGGTTATCTAACAGATATTTGTCAGACGGTACCTGAAAGACAGTAATAAGGGCTTGAGGAAAAGTATCAAAGTTGCTCCTTCTGATTTTATCATCCTCAAAGTCAAACTTCCCACCAAACATTTGCATCCCAAGGAGAGCAAAAATAATCATAAAGAGGAAAAGTAGTAGTAGAAGTGATGCTATAGAGCGGACAGAGTTCAGCAAAGAAGCCACCAAGTTGTTTAGTGAAGTCCAGTATCTGAAACACAAAACAGCAAAAAGATAGGAATTAATACTATAACATGACCAAAAAAGTAAAAGCTTTGCAAATCTGAAATGACTGTATACTGATTTTGTTATAAAGGCTGCATAAGAAATATATTAAATTGCTTGCCCAAAGAAATACAAGCATATTGTACAAGCATATTTATTCAGTATAAAGCTAAACTTGTCATAGGAACATCAAGGATGTTGGCATTGCTGATTACCTGGTTAGCTATTTTGAGTCATTAAATTCTGCACTTGTTTTCAGATCAGACAGAAGGTCTCTTATGGCAGGTTTATTGAGATGTGTGTATGAAGGCTATCATTGACTATACTATATCATACGTTTTAATTTAGACACATAAAATGAAACAAGACAATTTGGTATTTGCATGCAATTAGTCCAATACAGGTTATAAAAAAACATATGTTACAACCTTCACCATTAAACAGTTTTTCCCAACCAGGGTTCCAATTTACCAAAGCCAATGTAAATAAACAATACAAAGCCGATACTAAAACCCATATTTATTTCTGCAGGGTAGTGTCTAAACACAGTTACAGTCTAATGTAAAGTTTCTCAACCAGGATACCATGGAATCATTGGATTCTTCCAGAGCATACTAGGGATTCCTTGAGTGATGAGCAGTTTATGACTCTCAGAACAGTTTATTAGATACCAATTATATTTTGGGCTATCTGTGAGAGTGGAATTCTTCCCACTAGTCAGCAATGTAGGAGGCATTATTCCCACTGACCACCACACTAATGAACTATGAGTTGTGGACATAATATTTATAGCAGGAGTTCCCTGAAAGATATTTCAAGGGGTTCACTCATAATAAAAGGTTAAGAAAAAATGGTCTAGTATGTGTGTTTGTGTGCACGTGTATGTCTATCCAAGGATTCTTCGGCTATATATCACATACATTCTACTGCCTGATTACCGTGTAATCTTGAATATTCGAAGTAGTCGTATGCAACGTAGGACAGATATTCCAAGAGGCGACATTATATCACTGGCCACCAGCATGATCTCAAGAAGTCCAGTACATACTACAAAGTAGTCAAACCGGTTGAAAAGTGACATAAAATATGACTGGAAACCAAGGGCATATATTTTTACAACCATCTCCATGGTAAAGAGAGCTAGCAACACCTGATTTGCAATATCTGCAAAGAGAGATACAATAATGTTTTTAATACATTTAGGTTGCAAAATGAGTAGCAAAGAAAATGAAGCAGAACTGACAATTCTATTTAAATTACTTTTCAAGTTGTGTCCAGATGAGGTTAGAAATTTTTACATACACTTATGGGGAAGTCTTTAGAACTTACTCTATACTTTCTGTACAGATACACATATAATATATATGCCCCCCTAATATTAAAACCAGCACCATTATTAGGCTTGAGAAATTTATAGAGAGGAAATAGGGTAGCTAGAGTGTGTGTCTCCTTTCTTACCACAGGAGGTCATCTGGAATTTGGCATGCTAAAGAGAGAGGGGGGGGGGGGGGGGGTGTGCAGCCCCCTTCCATTTAGCAAGACCAAATCCTTGTCTGCCCTCAATAATGACTCTTACGTCATCATCACAGAATGACCCCAATGTCTGTGGGTGGGGAGCTAATTGAACTTTGCAAGAATTTTCTATGAAATATCTAAACACCCATATAACTATGATAACTGTTTAAGTCTTACACAATTTGTAAACCACTCTGAAGTTTTTTGTGTCACCTGGCTGCAGATTGGACAAAAAAACATGCTCTCCCCCACTTGTAAGCAACTTACAATCTTCCCCTTTAGATGCCAGAGCCTAAAATATTTTTAGTTTTGTCAAAATAAAAATAGTTGAAACTGACTGTCCCAATGTGCTAATAGTATGATAGGTACTGTGCAGGGATATGCATAAAGTTACTATAATTATTGCAGTGTTTGCTCTGGACAGCTAGCAGTCTATAGATTTGGCAGCTGTATTTACATTCTTTTAAGGCTAAAAACTTTTTTTTAGCAAGTACAAAAAATACCTGTTGACCTAGCCAGAATTTCAAAATTCATGTAACCTTTTGAGAGCCTAACTGGATTCAGAAAACAATTTTATCTTTCCTTTTTAAACTACTAATCCTTACTATTGTTTGGCTGGCAACCGTGACTGTCCCCACAGATTCATTGGTGGAGTGAGTGTAGCCACCCAGGAACGAGAAATGTGTTCTATGCATGATTTCCAGATGAAAATTAGGGGGAAAAGTATGCAGACATCTTATCTAAGGACTGGAAGTTGCAATATACTTCTTGTTCTTCTTTCTTGTTTTAGAATTTAGATATACTTTAACAGATTACATTTCCAATAGCATAACCCCACCTAATACAAGTCTTTAGCTTCAGTGGGCACAGTGCATGAGTATGTATGCTAGTGGCAGGATCTGCTTCAGCACTGATTGCAATGTTATTGAATGGTCGCTGATACAGCCAACTTCAGTGATCATTCACTGAAACTTTAAAGAATTTACAAACTTTGACTTACAGCAGGTAAATTAACTCCACTCTTTCTCCCACTTCCTCTTGCCCCTTAAACCTTTTTTTTTAAATAATAAATGTATTACTATTTAGAGAGAAGGTTATTTTCACCAAAGGTGAACAATCACGAGGGGGCACACTGCGCGTGCGCGCAGAGCTGTGCACGCGCGGTACACAACCCGAACTAACCCATTTAAGGACGAGCCGAGGGTAGACCAGTCTTCCTTACCAGGCCCACCACTATACCACCACGTCAAAGTAAGTAACAAACCCTCTATGCTATTATCTTTAGCATGCATACATAACATAGGGAACGTTACTTCCCTGTAATAACCCATCAATATTTCAATAGTGCTTTCCAGCAAACAGAGTACTACATATCATGTGGACATTACTCCCCAGCTAACACACAGCTGTATATCTGATTAAATTTACCATCTTGTATTGGAGCACAAACCTTTTTTGCTTAGATATCAAAGCTCCTATATGTTAATGCTATGACCTTTATATTCAGTGTAAACTACCCACTAAGGTATTGTTACATTTTTTATCCTAAGTTCACTACAATATAACATAACTCACTCTAGTATTCCTCATTATAATATATATACTCCTATCATATAAATCTAGTGCTATCTACTGACTATTTTATTATATTAATAGTAAATTGTGTATAATCGTTTTAAAAACTACTTATACTATTATTGGGCAACTATAGCACTATCATATATATATTTTCAATTACCTTATCTACTGGATAATAACTAGTGTACCATGAATAGCACAACAATACAAATATCTATTTCTCCCCTAACACCAAGGAATCATCACCCAATTACTCTTAAAGGGCCTTACAAAGGATGTTCTATTCCTAACCATAGGACTAGCCCTTATTGTAAGTTAAATATCCCACAATATATACTACCAAACGAATAATGCTAATATTGTTAAAAACCTACATTAAACAATAATATTTCTGCTGTTCATCCCCTTTCCCCTCCCTCTTTTCATCCCTAGTTGCTTTTTCTAAGCACTACGGCCTTTATAACTGAATCATTTCACAAGTAGTATGAGTACAACTGGCCTCCACAGAAAAGATTTCAGCAATACTACCAAGTAAGCGCTATTAGCATCAATCTGATTACACTAAGACCATTATACTGTTATAAATATTTGATATCTGACCTCTATTATTACCTACAACTCATAAGGTCTCCCCAACAAACCCCTGAAGAAGCCTTATTAGGCCTTATTATGCGTTGGGTGGGAAACAAAACTATTGCTGTCTGAACAGGACCAAAACTACTTGCACTGTACGCTTACCTGTTACCTAGCTTAGTTTTCCTATGTTAGCACTAGCATAGGTCATCTCTGTCTAGTTTTAGAATATTTTCGACTGAAATAAAGTTTATTGTTTTATGAAAAAACACTCCGTGCCCTAAAAAAGCCTGTCTTTTCTCTATTCCTAAAACTCACCTTCCCTGTATTACTATTTAACCTTTGGTAACACTTATGTAAACCCTAATCTTAAAATAATCCACTTCTACCACCTCCTTTACTGTTGGTTTTCTTTTATGTATTTTTTTTTTTTTTTTGTTATATATATTCTTTTTTGCAGTGTCACTTTGCACAGTGTAACTTTGTAACTTTGTGATGCTTTGTAATGCCAATACCAAATAAAATATTTTTTTGCAAAACCCTTCTGCCAAAACAAAGCCTATTAAAAACTTTTTGTCTTAAGCAATGACAACATTAATACAAAATAAACAGGACCATAATTGAAATGTAAAATGTGCTGTTGTGTATAAGGAATATACAATAATGAGAAGTTACAAAGAATGAGAGTTTTAAGAACAAGAACAGTTATGAAAGTACTTATTAAAAGCTCTAAAACCTTTTGATTTGATATACCAGTATTTGCAGACAGATGAAAACGTTGCTCACCTTGAGCTCTTGTTAGAGATTCATGCTGATTGTGGTGCTCAGTTGCTATAATGACTGTGTTAAGAAGAATAATAATAATGACAAGCCAATAAAAGAAACGGGATTTCACAAGAGCTCGACTTTTTCGGCGAAGCAGTCTATGCCATTGGCGCCACTGACGGCTAAGGAAAAGAAATCATAGGTGATACAGGTGAAGCTTGCATTGCATGATAACATGACTTAGTTTCAAACTTTTTCAATTGTTTTAAATATGTGGTCACTTACAAAAAAGCTATACATTTGTTGATCCCCTCTATTTCATAGAGGCTGTCAGTTTCTGAACCACCTTCCTCCAACTGTGAGAACCCTAAAATAAAGAATATACATTTAACATATTAGCAATAAATTAGCTATTCCAAAAATGCTTACTGACCAACTCTCACCATCTCCTGGTTCCATGTCTGGATCCATAACCTCTGCATGTGTAATCCAGTCCAAATAACCACGCAAGTCCTCATCCATTGCCTGCTGTTCTCTTAGTTTCTGGAATGCACCTCTTGATTTGGCTTTTTCACGCTCCTTGGTAAACTCACTATAGAGAATCCACAAGATTAGGCATAACAACTTTATCTTCTTTAACAGCACTATGGTACCCTATATGTCACAGGGTAGAATAGTTATTCTATTCTAAAACAGTTATTTTATTTTTCTAACACACTTTCTGATTCTTCCAGGATTTTAAATGTCTATCAGCATTTTTTTTGATCAGTTTGTCAAAGTTTCAAATTCACATTTTGTTTATAATTTTCTATCACGGAAGACTAACTATAAAACCCATCCACAAGGACAGATTTTATATGTATATTTAATTTTTCAGACTTACGTTTTAGACCTATGAATATATGTGTCAATACCTTTGTCATTATGTGTGAAATTAAAAATTATCACACAAAAAAAGAAAAAAAAAAAACAAATTAGAAACATTAGAAACATTCAATTCATTTTACAGGCTTCCTGTAGTTGCTTTTGGCAATATAGAACAGAACAAGTCTGGGCAAAAATTACATGTAACTCGGTTGTTAGCATTGTATCTATTTGTGGAAACTATAACAAGCTGTTACACTGATCACTGTAAAATGAGTAGATGTCATTGGCTCCTTTTTGTATGTTGGAATGCCAACTGTCAAACTCGGCCCCCACTATCCCCAGGATAGTACACAGGAGCTTTTACAGTGTGGTGGTATAGTGTAGAACTACCAAGGCATGTCCCATAGGCCTAATAGGGCATATGATGTACATTTTCAGTCCATTAGTTATTAAAATAAATTAATAACATTTACATAGACCTGTAGGATAAATGCCAACATTCTCAGAGAACATTGTTAAGTTAAAAGGCAATTTGTCATGAATTAATAAATGCTGCATATAAGCACTAGATATTTTAGATCAGATCTCTGGCTACTAAAAATATTGCTGATGTTTCACATTCATCACTAAACACTTCTAAAATTGTTAATGTTTTCAATGAGTCAGACCCAGTTTTGTAAGCTTGAAGTGAAATCAGCAAAGTGACGGGTAAGTAATAATTTACTTTGGCCAGAAACATAGGTGGTAACTGCTATATCTGGACCCCATGAATTCATAGTTCGACCATTGTTGCATACTGTAACACCTGCACTTAAACTACATAATAACATAAAAGACATCTCTCCTTTTGTGTGGTAATTCCCCCAATTCCTAGATTATAAGCTCTTCGGGGCAGGGTTCTCTCCATCTGTGCCACTGTCTGTATTTGTCTATCATTTGCAACCCCTATTAATGTACAGCGCTGCATAATATGTTGGTGCTATATAAATCCTGTTTAAAAATAATAATATTAATAATAACATCTCAAAAACTGGAAGATAAAGAATACTATACCCGCTCAGGACACCGAGCACTAAATTAAGCACAAAGAAGGATCCCAGAAGGATAAGACTGACAAAGTAAATCCAGGGCCACTCATTGCCAATAGCATCATTAACCTTTAAAAGACAAATACAAACAAGAAATATTTGTGTGTTTATATGAAAAGAAAAGCCCACTGTTCCCTTGTAGTTGCACAGTGCCCAAAATAAGTTCAAAACAGTGAAAATATAGTTTAGGTTTAGCTAAAACTTTGTTTTCTATTTTTTAATTAAAACTTAGAATACCTGCAAAGTATTTATTGCGGTCACCTGAGTCACCACTAGATAAAATTTCTGACGCTATTCGTCCTGGTAAGCTACATTACCTAAACAGATGGTGATGGGATATCCAACATTTTACAGTTGTCACCAAAAGAAGAGGTAAGAGATAAGATTATGATCCCTTCAGATTATGCCAAAGATTTGGTTTTGAAGAGGAAACAGAGGCACACTTAATTTCAATATCCTTAAGTTACTAAAATCTTTCTGAATATATTTATAAATATATTTTAATGTTGTGCTTGAGAAATATCTTTTCAACCATTGTCTAGTCCATAAATAACAATTACAATAAAATTAATTTCAGTGCTTAGACTTTCCAGTTTACAAAACTTTCTGATCTACGCAATTGTTGTATCATTGCACTGAACTTAATGTCAAGACAAACATATTATTTAGTCATGTCAAATATATAAATATAAAGCGGGTTTTACAATACTCACCCAGTAAAGTACTTCTGTCCATCCTTCCATAGTTATGCATTGGTATACAGTCAACATGGCAAAGCCAAAATTGTCAAAATGAGTAATGCCATTATTGGGCCCAGGCCACCATCCCCTACACTCTGTTCCATTTATCGAGCACTGACGGCCTTGGCCTGTACTACTGCATGGGGCAGGTTCCTCATTTTCCACTGTGGCTATTATATCTGGGAAAAGAAGCCATGTTTAAGAAAATTGTTTCTACCAAATCAGCTTTTCACACATAATAAATCCAATACTCTTTGTTTTGACTTGAACCATGTGGGGAAGCGCTGTATACTTTGTCAGGTATCTGTATCCACTCCATTGTTGGGTCACACACAAACACATTGTAAGGAAAAGGTTTCGTGCTTTTTCTAATGCTTTTCCAAATGCTTTTGTTTATGTCACACTAATGTAGCACCACCCCAGAGGAAGCCCAAGGTGGGCGAATTACGCCAGTTAACAAGGCTGCGTAGAAACTACTGCACCTCATGTATACTCTGCATATACTGCTCAGATGAATGCTCATCTTTTGATGGGAAAAAGGACTCTCTCACTAACTAGATGATTTCTGTCTAGTCAAAAAGGTACAACACCTCCAGGTATGAGGTAGTACCAAATATTGAATGTTAATACAAATTGTATATTGACACAGTTCTGTCTTTGAAAAATGTATGTGGAATATAATTTTTTTGCCGAAAAACCCTGTCTGTTTGCTGATATTTGCTCATGTTTGAAATTCCTAATTATTCCAATAGGCCAGTCTATACCAGAATGCCCAGCAAATGCCCCAATAATGCTTAAAAATGTTTATAAATGCTCCAGACGTCTCTATTAAAATGAATAGGGTGTTTATAGGCATTTTGGGACATTTTCAAACATTTGAGAGTATTTTGCAGATGTTTTTGGCAGTTTATGAGTGTTGTTTTCTTATTCTACACCTTCTCTGCCACAAATCTTACTCATATAGGCACACAGTAAGCATTAAGCATGTTTACAAACGTTTAAAATTATTGTAAGTGTATACTTAGTCTTAGTATTCTTACCTGTGTTTTTGAAATAACAGGTCTTGTGCATCTTCCCAGAAAACAGCTCAAGTCCAACAATTGCATATATAATAATCATAAAAAGCACCAGAAGAGCTATGTGCAGAAGGGGTACCATTGCCTTAATGATGGAATTAAGTACCACTTGAAGGCCTGAGGAAGAAACACAAGATTATTGGTTGTACACAATGTGAGGATGGTGTAATTTTTTTCGATATGCAATAGGGTAATTGTTAAATTTAAACCTACTGGGTACCCCAGAGACTAGACGCAGGGGCCTTAGGACACGAAATGCTCTCAGAGCCTTCACATTAAATCCAGAACTTTTTCCTGGGGCGGGTATGCCCTGAAGCTTGTTAATCTGTTCCAGGACCACACTGAAGACTCTG
Source organism: Pyxicephalus adspersus (assembly GCF_032062135.1). Lineage (NCBI taxonomy): Eukaryota > Metazoa > Chordata > Amphibia > Anura > Pyxicephalidae > Pyxicephalus > Pyxicephalus adspersus. The sequence continues at coordinate 113,712,000 of NC_092858.1, forward strand.
CAATGTAAAAGTTATTAAATACAGATAGGGAGCTACAAATACCAGAAATAATATTAGTATAATGTGGTAAATGTTCATGGAAAATTTGTAAATGCTTACTAATAAGTTTTGGATTGTTTAAACCCAACTAACCATTCTCGGGGTACTTTTTTAAGTTCATTGTTATTTATTTGTTTTTATTATTTTATTATTATGCATTGATATCACACCCAGCAACCTACTCTGTGCTGTTTGCTACATTTTGGCGGAGTTTGGCGGAACAACCAAAGTGGCCTCAGAAAACTTTACAAAACAACAACGTCAAAAGTTTTAGCAAGTTCCAAGGTCTTAACAGTTTTTATGCTTTGCATATCCTTACCCTACAGAAACAATGGTAAAATCTAAAATATTCCAGCCATTCCGAAGGTAAGCATCGGTATGTAATATGAATCCATAGGCCACTATCTTCAGAAATGCTTCAATAGTAAATATAAACAGGAAGATGTATTCAACCTTCTCCTGTAAAATGAGAACAATAAATAAACGCCATCAGTATTCAAACATTTGAAGTAACATAAACCTTAATTGATGTGATTGATAAAAATAGTTTTACTGAAGCAAACATAGATTCACTCTATTCACTAAATGAAGCTAAACAAAGACTATGCTAATTTTACATTTTCTACATTAGTACATTAACTTCAATGATTGTATATCTTCTATGTATAGTACACTGATCTTTTAGAATTAAATGAATGAATATTGCAATGTGTTGTCAGTTTATGGTAAGCAAATGCAACATTTGGCCAGATTACATTGAGCTTAGCTGCTCAAGAATAATAGTAACCACCTATCCTGCAGCTAAAAGGCAGTAAAAGTGAGAACACTGGTCCTTTGTATGATCATGAAGGATAAAATAACTAAATAGTACTTTATCCAAACTACTCACTATTGTTTACCATATTATTTCATGTTTAAATTGAGTTTTCCAGATATGTTAAACAGAAATGAGAAAGTAAGTGTTGTTACCAAGACAGAGTTGGTAGAGTTGGTGTCATCCTCTGGCATGGGCAAGTAGATTGCTAAAGCCACACAATTGGCAAAAATGGTAAGAAGAATAATCATCTCAAAAGGTCTGATATTGAAGTGTCAAAGGAAAAAAATGATGAATTATTGTAGCCATTAAAGATAAACACAATATAGTATACCATTTAGTCATTTCGCCTAGCATTTGGATTATTATCTAGCACAATAAAACAAATTAATTTTGTGCACGTGCATAATGAAATAAATTTTTCAACATCTATTGTAAAGGCCTGTGAGTCCATCAGAACTATACAAATGCATAGTAATAATCAAACTCCCCTATAAAGGACAGCTGGCACCACTTGCATTACTAGTACATTTTATTTAATAAACAGTCCTAATAATAGTTCCTAAATTCTGTCTTATTAGCTTATAAAATAGCCTCTTTAGTCTTTCAGATGTTGGAATGATTTGTATTCTAACTAAATTACAACAGCATCCTGAAATCCCATTGGGAGAGTAACTAAACGGTATTGTAGTTACTGCTGTTTGGGCACAGTTAAAAGGCTTCACCTATTTCAGCAAGTAAGTGAAAATTCCCATGCAAGGTGACCAGTATACTGGCCCTGATTTATTAAAGCTCTCCAAGGCTGGAGAGGTTAAACTTTCATCAGTGAAGCTGGGTGATCTAGCAAACCTGGAATGGATTTCCTAAAAGTCATCAGCAATTTGTTAACAAATGTTTTCAATCCTGGACCAGATCCATTCCAGGTTTTCTGGATTACCCAGCTTCACTTATGAAAGTGTATCTTCTCCAGCCTTGGAAAGCTTTAAATAAACCAGGGCCACTTTGTTTGATATATCAACCCCAACATCTAGGAATGCCTCCCCACTTGAAAATTTTGTGTTTGCCCCTGCCTAACCTTCAGGGGCCAGGTAAAGTCCATCCATAAAGCATCCATAATAGTCATCCTATTTTAAAAAATCCCTATTGACTCCTATTCAGTTTTCTAAAATTATATATGTCCTCAACTAGACATAAAGTTTCTAAACTAGGAGGCATGTAGTGAACCAATGTTTACATATCAAATAGGATCATACTAGTATTAGTAATTCTTGTCTCATTTTCTGACGTGTTTCGCTCAATAGCTTCCTCAAGGGATTAAGAGACTCAAGTTGATGGTTAAGAACTGTTGATCATACAAAAATGATGTGTACGATAGGAGTATACACACGGGGTCGTTCAGTGTAGAGATATGAGGTGGAAAGGAATATTTCCAATCTGTGTAATTTATTTCTATGATGGGTTAAACTATATTAGTTTTTAGTTGGTAAATTGGAAGTCCCTCTTGAATTGGTGTAAAAAGACCCCCAAGAACTAAAAAGAAAATCTTTGGCTCCCAATTTTGAAGGTAGTAGGTTTTTTGGAAGGAATGTGTTCACAGATTCAAAGTGAAGTAGATTCAGGCCAATATTGGAACACCCATATTGATATATTCAAAAGGAGGGAGTGAGTGAGAACTCAAAGCAATTTCCTTTGTAAATTATGTTAATCTTTTTACAGTTGGTGGGAAGTGGGAAAGACGGGATACTAGCAGCCAGCCTCAAGGAAGCTATTGAGTGAAACACGTCAGTAGTTGAGACAAGAATTACAAATACTAGTATGATCCAATGTGATATGTATAAATTGGTTCACTATATGTTTCCTAGTTTAGAAACTTTATGTCTAGTTAAGGACATGATACAAATCTATATGAAGTAAAATGTTGGTAAAATCTTGGTTGCTAAAAAAGCTGTCTCTTTTCTCCTTTCTCTCAATAATTGAAACAAGGCTTGGCAAGCATTTTTAATTTGTACAATAAGAGATCCCCTTTTGGTATATAACGCTTCTTTTAATTATTTAGACAGCCCATTTCACTTCAGTTTCTAAGTTATATTATGTGTATGGTCAACTTTAGAAAACCAAAAAAAATGTATTATACCTCCTAGGTGCATAGGTTGTAATAATAACACTATTCTAAAAAATTACACAGCAAAGGATACTTCCATTCTACAATGTTTATGCATGTTTTCCTAAATGGGTTTTGAAGTCCGAGGCAGAATAATGCCCGAGGAGGACGTGGGGATGGTGGCACTAAGGGTTTCTTCTTTTTCTTCTGTGTGCCCTCCTCGGCTGCTGGTCCTCTTGCATCCATCTTTCCTTTGAAAGGGTGCTGTGTTGCTTAGGTTTATGTTCTTTATTTAGTCAGATACTATTATGCACACAAAGAATGGCATTATTTATTGTGAAAGCTGATCAATTTAAGTCAAACAAAAACACAAAACACACACATGTACAGTATATAAGATGAATTCCAGTTAAATACAAAATACATTTTTGAGTACAGTTATATCTAAATAATACATTATTTTGAAATAACGTTTGTGTAATCACCCTAGTTTGACTGGGGATGGGATTGGCATTAGCATTAGGTGCCATTTGGTACTTTGCATGCTCATGTGTTTATATGCAGCGTGTTGTAGACTGCAGCAGAGGAAACAGAAGAGTTAACTGCTGCTTTTCTAGCTTTTCAGCCTTATTACATATTTGGTTAAGCTTAATTGCTTATATTCCATAGAGAAAAGTCATGTCATCAGCCTGACTGAACATTCAGGTAGTAATATGTAGATCTCATGACTGGATCATCAGAAAGACAAATCCTTTGCCAGGTACAACAGCTTCAAAATTTAAATTTAAACTGTAGAACTGTTTAATTGTCTGAGACATAGATTTAAAGTGGAACAAAATAAAAAAAAAAAACTTAAAGCAGGCAGGTGACAGAGATGGGTGATGTCCACTCTACAGTAAAACGAACTTACCTGCTCGCTTGCACTCTTTTCATTAAGGTACATTGAGTTGCCAACGAGCAGGAGATCTGTTAATCTAGCCTGGCCAATCAAGCTGGATGAAGATCCCGAACCTGGAAGAGGATAAGAAGAAGCTGTCGGCAAAGGAATAAGGACAGATGAGTTTATTTTTTTTAAAAATGTGATCAAGCAGGTATGTCTATTTTATTGCAAAATTCACATTTTCCCTTCTACAATAAAGGATTTACCTGCTTGCATTTTTTTTTCTTAACATTTAACATACAGGCATACAAAATATTTCTTTCTTTTGGATGGGTCAATCACCTTGGGACTTTAACGGCATTGTGAATACAACATTCAACATTAAAAACAATTAAATAATTTATTCAGAAAAAAAACATTAAATTTCATTCCATAAAATCAATATGATGTTCAGTCAAGTCGGTCTATTAATTTGTAGATAGGCTTTTAGGTTCAACGCGTTTCTCGGACCTGAGTCTGCTTCTTCAAGAACAAATAAAGCCTATAATTATAAATATATTTGATGTAGTATCCTACATAGATTTACTCATTTTGACAGATTTTTACATATTTTTTAAAAACTTACTTCTATCTTCACACTTTTCTTTCTCTGCAATAGCACAGCGACCAAAAGCAGTGAACACTTTCTCTTTCCAGTTGTTAAAGTATGCAGTACCAGCTTAGAAAAACTCTAGTAAACAACTATCAAAAACTTCAGTCATCCATAATATATTGATTGCTCCATTTCTCAGGACGTTTAATAGCTTCTTACCTTAAATATATATGATATATTCACCTATTTCCAACCAAATCACCCATGCACATATAGGTTCATCTGTTCCTATATATGTCCATTGAATGTGTAACTTCCTGCCACCACTCAAATATCCACTAAATCACCATATTCAAATCACTAATAACTATAAATATGATTTAGATCTCACCTTAGGAGGGTGTCAGTGTAGCGCTTTATTCCCAATCCAATATATGAAATATCACCTAATTATGCACAGAGAAATAAAAAATCACATAATACACTAGCAACCACGTCACATAGCAAGGATCCCCCAACGCACAGCTCAAAGGAGTCCCTATCTGGAGACACCAGTGAGACAACAAGCACAAATCACTAACCATGGAGTCACTGGCCCTCCTCAGATATCAACCACTTCTGACGAGGAGACTACACAAGATAATTCAACCCCATCTCACTATGAACCTCTCAATCCTTTTTTAGGTCAAGGACCTCAATGCAACTCGCCCAATCCTCATATAGTATAGGCACAATGGAAAATTTTGTTTACAAAAAAACATCGAAAGCAAGCAATTAAATGTAATCAACTTATCGGACATCGATTTATCAGTGGAGGAACTAGAGGTACTAAAATTTTGCCCCACAGAAAGGATGAATAAGTTTGAATGCATAAAGTACCTAAACCTTTTTTTACTAAAACTATTCTCTAAAGTATTATATGACAGAGAAAAACCAGAGAAAGTTATTATTATTATTATTAATAATAATAAACAGGATTTATATAGCGCCAACATATTACGCAGCGCTGTACATTAAATAGGGATTGCAAATGACAGACTAATACAGACATACAGGAGGAGAGGACCCTGCCCCGAAGAGCTTACAATCTAGTAGGTGGGGGAATTTCACACACAATAGGATGGGCGATATGTAGTGGTGGGAAGTAATGAGGGTTTAGCAGACAGAAGAAGATGGGTAGGCAAGTTTGAAAAAATGAGTTTTGAGCGCTCTTTTAAATGAGCAGAAAGTAGGAGCAAGCCGAATAGGGCGAGGAAGACCATTCCAGAGAGTTGGAGCAGCTCTAGAGAAGTCTTGTAACCGTGCGTGTGATGAGGTTATGAGTGAGGAAGTCATTAGTAGATCATTGGAGGAGCGGAGGGAGCGACAGGGGGAGTATTTTTTAACCATGTCAGAGATGTAAGTGGGACAATAACTGTGTAGGGATTTGAAGGCAAAGCACAGGAGCTTAAATTTGATTCTAAGGTGAAATGGAAGCCAATGGAGAGAACTACAAAGAGATGCAGCGGAAGAGGAGCGGTGGGAAGGATGGATGAGTCTGGCTGCAGCATTCATGATAGAATGTAGAGGAGAGAGTCGGGTTAGTGGAATACCAGCGAGAAGGATGTTACAGTAGTCCAGACGAGAGATGATAAGAGCGTGTACAAGGAGTTTGGTGGTCATGAAACAAATGAATTTGGAGGATTTAGAAATGAGGACTTTAAAACGTTAAAAGACCTCATGCAACCATGGGAGGAAGGTAACGTGGAGGATGAGACTTTACTCATAATTGATAACTCTGGGGAAGTTAAGGAAAATGTATCACAATCAATATTCAATGTTAAAAGTAAATCATTACAATATCCAGATCTAAGAAAAAATTCCTCAATATTTACCTTTGTACAATCAGTGACAGAAGCAATCAAAAAAGGAAAACTAACTAGTATGGATGAAATCATATCTTGTAAACATCAAGAAGCTGTTACCTCCTTGCAAAATAATACTCAAATTGTCATCAAGCCCACAGATAAAGGGGGAAATGTGGTGGTCCAAAATAATGTGTGAAAATATCCTAATGTGTCAAAATATCCTAACAAAAATTGGTACGGGGTTATCTCTGGGATTGAAGTGAAAGATTTTTATCAAGAATACTATTCTTTAATTGCAGAAGCCAAAAACGACAAGATAATTGATAATAAAGTTTATAATGCATTAAATAATAAACATCCTGTAATGGCGACATTTTACACACTACCAAAGGTGCACAAATGCTTAATAAACCCACCAGGCTGTCCTATTGTGTCAGGAATTGGCAGTATATCATCTGAAGCCAGCCCCTTGGTTGATGAATTTCTGAGACCATTTGTGTTGGACTACCTTCCTTCCTCGAAGACATACTGAACGTGCTTAAAAGTGATTGAAGACATGAGTATACCAGATGGAGCTATGCTCATAACTATAGATGTGGAAACCTTGTACTCTAGTATTCCACATGACTTAGGTATAGCTGTCAATAGAGGATTTCTGTCTGCAACGAGTACAAATCTCCAAGGAGAAAACGAGTTTGTTATTTCTCTTCTAAAATATATCTTAACCTGCATTATCTTTCTATTTGATGGCCAAACCTACCTTCAGGTACAGGGTGTAGCAATGGGGACACAATGTGCACTCACGTATGCAAACCTGTACCTGGTAGGTTGGGAAAATGAGATGCTATCGGACGAATCATTGTCTATGTACGTGCGCCACATCTTAATGTGGCGCAGATACATAGATGATGTCCTAGTAATTTGGAATGGATCACAACAACTATTTGAGGAGTTTGTCCAGAGATTGCAAAAAAACTTGTACAACCTTAAGTTTACTTGCCAAAAGAGTACCTCTAGAAATTGGTATAGATTCCAAAAGGGTTCTTACCTCCAATCTATATAGAAAACCCACAGCCAGGAACACGATCTTGGAGGCAAGTAGTGCACACCCTGCACCATTGAAAAAAAGTATACCCTATTCCCAATATCTGCGACTAAAAAGGAACTGTTCTAACCCAATTGACTTTGAAATGGCAGTGGGCGAACTTAGAGAGACTGCTAAATAGGGGATATAGTAAAACTATCCTAAAAAAGCATTTAATAAAGCAAAAATTCAGAAGCACTCTGATTTGATATTTAGACAAAAACCACCATCTCATAAGAAACCAGAAACAACCAGAACTGTTCAAGGTTTTCTTTACACAATCATATATTTAAAAGGATTTGTAAGCAGTTCTGGCCAATATTACAAGCTAATCCTAAAATAAAGAAACATATAGGAAAAGCCCTGATTTGGTCTTTAGGAAATCTACCTCTATAAATGAATGATTAGTCCATAGCCACTTTAGCTATCGTGGAGAGTAAGGAACCATACAATCAGATATAGGTATGAAAGGATGTGGTTCCTGTGGTCAATGTAGATGGATCCATTCACAAAAGGACTCATTTGAGTTGCCCATCAAAATAAGACCAAAATTTAAACAAGTAGTGTCTTGTAAACTGTGGGGGTTATTTATGTAGCTTTTTGTGGATGGGGCCGATATTATATTGGTAAAACTAAAAGACAATTTAATAAACGCCATTATGAGCACGTATATAATGTCAAAAGTGGCAGAATTACAACTCCTCCAAGCCATCATATAGGTGTTTATCATAATTTTGATGAGGACTCTATGGGATTTTCAGTGCTTGAATGTGTCTCCTTTATTTTTAGGGGAGGGGACATTGATAGGTTGCTCCTCCGAAAAGAAGCTCGATGGATCTTTGAATTAGGAGCCACAGAACCTCCAGGACTTAATGAAATGTTGAGCTACAAATCTTTCCTTTAATGACAATAGGTGGAGAATACGTTTGAGTTACTATATCCTTTGTCCTTCAAATGCCAAACCCCTCTCTATCTAATGAATCAAGATGGGGAAATATAAGATCTGTACTCTATTAGAACATGTTAAGTGTAACATTGTATATACAAGTAAAACTGTATGTAATTATATTTGTAGTATTGTATCATTTTTTCTCATTATATTGCAATTAGGATTGTAATCAATTAAGCAACTATGGTATGAAATATTATGCTACCTGTGAAATGCTTTAGAACCAAATATAATGGTATTTGTAGAATAACAGGTTTTTGTGTCAAACATTGCTTCTTTATCACACTAAGTCCCGTGCAAAGCGGTCGGACCAAAATCAGATCTATGTACAACAACAGGTAGCACTTTTATTAGGGCTGGTGTTGATGGACAGACATCCTTATACGAATGTTCTGCCCTATTGCAATGATGAAAGGATAGTGATGCCTTCTTCAGGGGAAGCTACCCATGTCCCCTAGCCAGGGACCAAAATTGCGCTTCTGTTGTTGACGTACAGGTGTTAGATGCGGTAGTTTGTCCCTCCCAATATGGGAATGATTTCCTGTGACTGCTGACTCACATGGTGTTATTTACCTACATGAGCAGCGACTGTGGGAAGTCTCCCCACCAGATGTGGGAGTGACTTCAGTCCTCCACGACGAACACCGCCGGATATATTGGTAAATATAAACAGGTGAAGTAATACACCTGCAGACCCCCACAACACACTCTTCCCCTGGGATGGCCCATGTCACTGTTGAGGGCAGGTGGGTCTGCTTTCTCCGAAGGGCCGGGGGCTACACACTGTTTGCCTCCTTTCTTTTTGGGAAAACCATATTTCTGAGGACCTTTTATGGGTATGAGAGGGCGCACACAGGATCACTGCCCCATTTTTTTTTTTTATCCAGGAAGGTCCATTCCTGGTCCTGGTTTTAATATTAGGGGACCCCACAACATTTTTTTCCTGGTTCAAAAAGACAAAAAATTGAAATCAAAATGTGACAAAGTTAGCTATCCTAGGTGTTTAAATATTGGGATTTAGTGGAATGTTACATTGTTTTGGACGAAACGAAAATAATAAATTACTCTTCTATCCTTCAGATTTACTTTCTTTCAGATCCCATTCATCAAAAGGGAACTTTAATGGCTAATAGTGAATTGTGACTTGTCAGCAGGTGGCATTTAGTCTATTGTATTATATTAGAAGCACCAATAGAACAAAAGTTGATTGATGGTTTACCTTAACAATGCAATGGTTTTAAACTGTGTACTGTGTTATTGTAGGACCCCGAATGAACTCTGTGTTTCCACTTTTGTCAATGGTGTCTATAAAGCTTTAACCACACCTGGGCATGTCCTGCCCACTTTACCACACCCACTGTCCCTTTTTGGCACTTTGAACACACATTGAAATTTTAGGACATTAAAGGAGGATTTATAAAATATAACAAATTTCTTTATAGATGTGTGCCTTAAAGTGTAGCATACTTAATCAAATGCAATTTCTTGAGAAAAAAACACACACAAGTTCTTTGCTCAATGAAGCAAAGCGAGCTCCATGATTAAAGCAAAGGGTTGGTGGTCAACTTAATTTTTTAGTCTCAATAAACAAAAGTGCCCTTCTCTAAATGTTTGATGGGTCTCCCATGATTTTAGACAAAACTCAAACGGATTTATTATGGTTGGTTTTGATACCAATGGCTTTCTGCTTGTTATTCTTTTGTTATAATTTTCCTTTAGTTGTGTGTATGGATGAAGTGTGTAGAGCTGTATGTGTGGATCTTTCAGCTTCTACTATGTTTGCTTTGGGGTGGAGTGACATCATGCAAATTATTAATATATAGATTTAGTGATCTTCACTCATATTTATATATATATTATATATATATGCTCCACACCTGTAGACTCCCCACAACACGGGTAAAATAGGGGAAGGACCATATTCCCCAGGTAAGGGAACTATAACATATATAATGCTCCTGTGAATTAGGTTTACATAACATGTATAGTCTTTGGCACTGATAGTTATGGTAGCAGCACGGCAGGATTGGCATCATGGTTGCAATAGTTACATAGTACACATTCTTTTTATTTTTTTAATAAATTATTCAACTTTGGTTCTAGTACTGGTCTTTTATACACATGAACTGAACAGGACAATTAATAAATCCTAATAAAGGAAAAATAATGCATTCAAGAATACGATACCAAAAAAACAAAGCTCTGTACTCCTACTTATTCTAAACATTCCATTCTAAACATGCTCTATGTTTAGACTAACAACTCTGTGTAAAGATAGACCTGATGTGCACAGAATGCTGCCCCCACCTTCCCATTAACAGACCTAATATAAAAAAACATTATGTAAACAAGAAAAACAAACTTTTTGTTTTCCCCTTTTTCCATTTTTCAACATTTTACCACCACCACAGAGATGAAGGTAAAATGCACAACCTTCTCTCTCAAGAGGCTTGCATGCTGTTCCTCCTGGGTGAGCCTGAGATAGGCAACGTGTCATTCGGACATTCATCAAATGTTAATGAACCGGTGCGCAGTAAATCAGTAAGATCTCTGCTCAGTTGTTCATATTTGGAGGCCCTGTTTAAGGACACCTCACCTGATGTCGCGCATATGCAGTGACTGCCCATCAGGGAGCAAAAAGAAAGAAAAGGGAAGGCTGGGACATAACAGGGAGCCCCAGAAAGAATATACATTTAGGACAATGCAGGATTTGCTGAGTGCAGTAATTAAATTTATCCAAGTCTTTCAGCAAGAAAAACTAAGTGAAAAAAAATTCATGCAAATTTAGCTTTAAATAGTGATTTTCATATTTGCCCATAGTTAAGGGTTAAACGATAATTTTACATTTTTAGATCCTAATGAAGTTTTATTACAACATAATATTTGAAAGCCAAAATGAGATACTGAGATATTTTTGATGAATGTCAGCCTTACTTGGCATTCTATAAAGTTATGTAAGCTCCTCCCCATGTACTTAAATTGCCACTTTTGACTTTACTACACATAATTAGCTCGCACAGAGGAGCTTGTAATTCAAGCTGCAGCAAATCAGTTAAAATCACAACCACATTTACTGTGGCCAGGACTATAGCTTCTTGTTTTCAGGAATTATGCTACAGAATTCCACACCCTCCCATAAGCCTTGATCTGCTTGGATAGCAAGGACCAGGTGAATAAGTCACTCAGTCTTAAAAAGGTTATGTAATACACATGTTGTATTCAATCATTTGTTTGACAAACTGTGGTCTATAGGCTTGGTTGTATTGTTATATGCACCAGTCATGACTTCTACATCAAAGTTTTACTGTACATGTCATACTAATCATTAAAGTGTTTTTTTTTCAGTTTCTGATTGCTAAATAGTGTTTACCTATCTTTAGTGATGTCAATACATATTGAAGTCCATACTAATTAAAAACTAATGCTCAAAAGTTTGACTGCTTATCTGTATTAATAGTAGAAAATGATGTGATTAATGTAATTAAAAAGTTTTCTCTTTTAAAAACATTTTTTGTCTTGAGGTGTGTGGAAGCCTGTTACTTGTGGCACAGATGTTAAGGTGAATTCTATGGGTGCATTGTGGCATATCTGTTTTGTTTAAACTGTAAGTCAGTGGTCCCCAATCTTTTGGAGCTCACGGACCACTAAATACACAGACTCCAGACCCAGAATGCCCTGGGAGCCGTGTGTTACTGAAAGGGGAAGAAACTTCCTCCCAAAGTGATATCATGAGTTCACAACCAGCCCACCACCCTGAGCCCACGATCTGTACAGGAGACATAGTCCGCGGCTCTGGCCGGTGTGCCCCCCCCCAAGCGGGGTCCTTCTCCTGACTCCACTTAGGGGTGCACCGGACACAGCCACGGCCCACCTGTCGAACGGCTGCTGCCCACTAGTGGGCCACGGACTGGGGGGTTGGGGGATCCCTGCTGTAAGAAGTCTTGAATTCTGTTGAACTATGCCTCTTTTAGTACTGCCAAAATTCAACACACTGTACACAATGCCTCTTTCCATAGTGTGCGAAAAAACGTAGAAATAAAAACTACATCTCATAAAGAAAAACAAACACTTTAGCCAGTATCTTTGTTGAAAAGGTGGTATATATATAAATATATATATATTTGTGCTTTTCCTTAGCATTAAACAGCTCTTTACAGTAACTAGAGCTGAAAGTTCAGAGTTCAAACATCTATTCATACTTCAGCCTAGTTTACCACCTGCTACCCTGAGTTGGTTTATGAGCTAAGCCAGTGGTAATGGTAGGTCTTGGTAGCAGTATGTGGGGGCTGGGGGGATCTCTGACCACACCCTTTTTCCTGGGGTGTATTTAGGTCAGGATGAGTCAGTGGCAAGCGTGACCAGAGAGTAGATTGAGTTCACCCTGTGCAGAAACAGGCTGTGAGTGGGGACCCGAAAATGTCTTAAATAGCCAGGAAACTAAGCTTTTGTATTTATGTCACTGATAAAATATTTTAGAAAAACTATTTTTCTAGTTTTTATTGACATTTACAAAGTTTAAAGTCTCCTAGGTGGTTATATAGCATTCATGTGTTCTATTTCTCCTCATGGTTTGCTTTTTTGTTTCTAGCATTACCCATGCTTATAATAGTATTAATAAGGAGTCCATTGCAGTCCATTGAAGGACTCATGAAGGGAAGGGGGGGTTCAAAACGGGGAACTGTGTGGATTTATTTTCACAAAAAATGATGCAGCAAAAGATAAAAATGGGACACAAGTTATACATCTATCTATGGCATTGACATAATCCTAAAGTTTACCCTACAGTAATCTTAACCTACAGTAACCTTACAAATCTGTAAAGAAAACAAGGTATGATCTGTATCAGGCAAGAATTGCAAAGGCACTAACATCTATAACAGCACCAGCTGACAAAATAGTGAACAAAACCAGCAAACAAAAATAATGTGTGTGGGCTTTTTGGTTACCCAATAATAAATCCAACCTAACTACTTGCTAACAGCTGCACAACATAGCTGAAGCGTAACAATTAAACTGCAAGGAACGTTTTGGCACAGTGTGTGCTGCTTCCCCCCACCTCTCACATTATAAACTCTTCTGGGCAGGGTCCTCTGGTTCTCCAGTGTCACTTTCTGTATCTGTCATTTGCAACCCCTGTTTATTGTACAACGCACGCAGCATGTTAGTGCTATATAAATACCGTTTCATAATAATATTAATCCACCACTGTAATATGATGGATCTATGATAGATCTGGTCCCCACACCAACAGAATTTCAGTTTATCCACTGTTCGCCTTTCTACTACTGTCTTCTATTATATGTCTTTAAGGACAATATGAAATACAGAACATTTTTTAAAAAGGCTGGTAAAGTAGTAGGATGGACTGAAACTATAGGGTATGTGTCTTAAAGGGTAACAACAATTTTGTAGAATAGCACACTAAATAAATAAGAATATGGTATGTAATTTTCCACAAAAAACAGGATATTGCCATTGTCTGTCTAATTTAATTTAAATAATCAAAATGAATACATAATTTATTGTATAGATAAATAAACATGGATTGCTGTTTTTTGGTTTACATTATGCCAAGAGGGAAAAATGTAATTAGGACTAGATTTTATCAATGTGCACCTTTACTGCCAGTGAGACAATTTCATATGTTTCATAAAAATCTTCTGGGGATTGTCCCATATTATTAGTTTTTTAAATCTCCTACATCTGTACAACATAAAGGAAGAAAATGTTAGGTAAATAACCTTCTAGTAGACGACACATAAAGCTTTCCCAAAGACATAGGAACTAGTTATGAAACATGTTTGGATAGATGACGCCTACAGGAAAGGGGTACTGAAGTCAGCTGCAGAAGCCAGTAGTTCAAGTTTGTGAATCTACAGTGGTGTTTGGAGGTTTGTTTATTGAAAAAAATATCCAATACCATACCTGTGTGTGTTAATTATAAGTGAATCGTTAAGTATATCATAAAATTTGAAGGTGTACTCAGTCTGGTGTTTTCAATCAATGGTATGACAATCAGGTGGAGTGGGAGACATTTAGGGGTTGCATAGCATGGCTGGAACAAAGTAGGTGTTTGTTTACCTTGGAAAAAGAGTTATTGATGCTGATCAAGCTGGAAAAGGTTACAAGGCCTTCACTAAAAAGTTTAGACTCCATCAATAAACATTCAGATTGATAAATGGAAGACTATTGTTACCCTACCCAGAAATGTTCGAATATCAAAGATAAGTCCAACTCCAAGGTAATAATAGTTTGAGGTTAAAGTAAGGTGTAATAGTCCAAGAGGTTTCATAGAAACCCAAAGTAACTTCTAAGCAACTGAAGGCCTGTCTCACATTGGTGAAGTTTGGTGGATGATGGTGGAGTCCATCATCGGGAGAATGTTGAACAGCAATGGTGTTTGGCAGGTTAGCAAGGAGAAAACCACTGCTCCCCCAAAAAATATTGCTGACCCTGATAAAAATATAGAAACTTTAAAATGGTTCACAAACTTTCAAGCACCACTGTATACTTAATAACAGACTTAAAATATAACATTTGACTGACCCTGATTAATTTACCGGATATGGAATTTTTAAAAAAAAAAAAAAAAAAGATACTACTACTGTTTTGTAGATAAGGCACCTTTTTCTAATTTACCTTCAACCTGCTGAAGTTCTACTATACTTCCTTTAGCAAGAACCATTAAAGCAATATTCAATGACCTAAGGAGACACTAGTACACATTCTAGATTTTCACAGAAAACTATTACAAATGGGCCAAACAGCATAGAGCTCCGCTGACAACCATAGCATTTCACTAACACATACAAACCAGCAAAGCAAACTAAAAAACTTGAATTCATCAGCAACAAACCAGTGTATTGCTTATTGTTGTATAGTAAGGGAAAGTTGAAGAAGAAGAAAAGAAAACTTTTTAAAAATACCAAGGACTTTGTAGGCATACAAATAACTTACTGAGAAAAAAGCATGCTTTAAAAAACAAAAAAAAACAAAAACAAATCTAAACATCTTTTATTCAATCCATATACAAAAAAGAGAAGAAAAGACATCAGCAAAAGACAATGGTGCATATTAAAAAATATCAATCATTTTGTAGTTTCAATTTCTTACATAAGTCCTGAAAACAGGCTCAAAGCGCTTGGCAGACCATATTGTCTGCTTCTTCATGGGGCAAAATAGAGCATATCAGACCTTTGTCACAAACAACTGACATTAATAAAATTCAATAAAATACCAATCACCCCATCCATATTTGACCCATAGCTAAGGACAGTAGAGATACAGCGCTTGACATGGAGCAGATGGGGAGAAGTTGGTCCAACTACAGCATTAGTGAAGTGTTCTAATTAGTGTTACATTTAAGGTTAAACACACTTATTTTTAATTTGACAATCGTGAAGCTTAATTGCAACTTCATCAAAAGTTAGCTGCATATATCATGTGTCTGCACAGGTCCACTCCACAAACATTTATAGCCTACATAAACAGCAAGAAAAAGGCAGGGGTCTTATCTCTTCCCTTATTAAAAAAAACGGCTATACATACAGCAAACTTTAAATGTGCAAGAAGATTGCAGATTCTGATTTGCAGAAGATCCTACTCGTTTGGGCCCAGTCTTTTGCTGCCATAGCTACACATGGGCCTACCCTCAGTACCAGGTTAATTCCTAAAGCAAAACCCAGGCATTCAGGCATTTTATATTGAACACAGCATGTAATGTGTATCAGAATATCAGAACAATGACACATCTCAATTAAATAAGGTCTGGCCAAACCCAACATTAAAATATACTGCACTGAGCAATAGTGATTGTGCACTGAACCTTGCAAATATCATTGAACCTTGCAAGAGGGATGTGAACTATAAGCCAAATAAAGGGCTACGTTGCTTCTGTGAAAACAGTACGTATAGCGGCATGCACCTGAACTCAAGGGTTTGTGAGTGCCATGGTTACCATGTGATTTATTTGCCTAATGCCGACCACACAGAAACAATACCAAAAACATTGCATAAGTAGTCAAAAACAACAGACATAGAACATTTCATTAGATGCTTTAATATATTGCAAATGTATATTAAACATTGAAAAAGCATACAATTAAAAAAAAAAACTTTAAAGATAATGTTCATAGCAACAGTGCACTCTATACATACTTGGTGTTATTCCACCTGTTAGTTTAACATATGGTAAGACCCTTAAACATATTAGGGATATCATACAAAGTTCATATACCCAGTACATTCTAAATTGGTGTATTCAATATTTGCAAACCAAAGTTAAACAGAAATTGTTTTTTTTTTTTTT
>NC_092858.1:113729115-113766677 GCF_032062135.1 Pyxicephalus adspersus
ACACACAAACACAAAGTGTAAAGAATACTCCTTAATGTATATACCTTTACGTTTCTTTTCCTTGGATTCCTTTCCAAGAGATTGTCCTTTTCCTTGAACTCTATTACAATTTCCAATCCTTTACGTTCACCTTTTACCATTGAGACTTCAAAGCCAGTGCATTCATTAGGTACATTTTTCGTGTTTTAAAAAAGAGCAGGGAAATTTTAAAAATAAGATTTGTTTTTCAGAAGGGGTAAAAATTAGATGTCATTTCTGCCTCTCTGCCCCAGAGTCCCTGCCTCTAAGGGTGTGGAGTGAGATCAGTTCAGAGATAGACATGGCCTCATGATTAAATTTAGACCCAGTAACATCTTCTACTTGTGACAGCTGCACAGCTCAAATTCTCACTGAATGGGGGAGGAGAGATACCCTGTCCAATTTCAAACTGTACATGTGTGCTTTTATTAAGCTTTAACTTTCAAGCATGTTAACTAGTATTACATGTTTTTATTTTCAGTTATCTATATTTGTCATCTTTTCTTTTTCTGTAAGTATTCATAGGAAACAGAACTTAAAGAAAGATCACTGCAACAACAAATGGCAAAAAATATCCTTGTTGTATCAGAAAGTTCTCCACTCCAAATCCTTATTTTGCAGCAAAATAAATGTTGCAAACATTTTCTGCCCATCCCTAATGAGGACAATAGGGACAATATCAAAAGTGCAAAGTGTGCTGAAAATGCCAGTTACAGTTCTCTTTTGAAAGTCTTGTGTTATAGAGTAACAATGCAGGAGCATATTTGGAGATATGGATAGAACAAAGTCACCCTATACCAGAAAGTGCCCGAACCTTTATGTCAGGATTGTTAAATATCAAAAAGTATGATTTTTTAAGCTACATTCTTGTATATGAGGAGTACATGTCTTGATATCCATCATACTTAATGGATAGTTGATGCTATCTTTGGGACAGTGCAGGAGTCACGAAGCAACTATTGTTTTAACATATTGTTTTTATTTGCTATTTCTGTGTTTATTACCATATAATATTGTAATATTAAATACCTATTGTATATTTTATTGTATATTTTATTCTATTGTATTGTATATAATATTGTAATATTAAATACCTATTGTATTGTAACCATATTCTAACATGTCACATCGAAATAATCTCCTAATTGATACATACACACATGCACATATTCATATCCATGCATGTATACTGAATTATTGCTATTTTGAAATAACTTGCTTAAATATTGCTTATTTTTGAAATAAAAACAATATTACTATAATACACAAAAGACTGATTCTCTATTTTTGACAAGGATCACCAGGTACTGTTTTAATTAAACCTGTGAAGCTGAAAATATTGAAAATAGTTAATATATATCATTAGCATAATAAAGATTGTATGAAATTTTAGAATATAAAGTAGGAATGGTAGTGGTGGTTGAGGTTTACATATACTGGATTTCCTAAGGGACAATGTGCCAACCCTTTAAATATACGTAAGATAAGTAAAGAACATATGTCAAATAAGTAAAGAAATATACGTAAGATAAGTAAAAAAGGAGAGGAAGGGTTTTTTGGCAAACAAAAAAGTATTGTATTCAATGACACATCTTATAAATAGCAATACATCAATAATTAGTTCTGGTGAACCACCATGGGAGTTGTGGTCCCGTGTGGTGAAGTTCAGGCCCTAGGGGGCGCTATACATACATCGTCTAACATTATGCGCACAAGTAAATTCATAGCTTTGTTATAGTACAGGACAACATATCAGTTCATAATAACCGTTTTACCCGACCGTGTTTCGCCTGTTATTGGCTTCTTCAGGGGTAGAGGCAGTTCCGCGAATTTGTACACATGCAGTTATATTATCTAAGTGTGTACACATATACAATGTAAATGATATTTAACAGTTTTGGGTCCAAACATACAGGATATTCTTTTAAATATCAATGGTCAAAACAGATTTTTCACATAAAACATGAAAAAAAGAGTGATGATATTCTTACAGAATGTATCAAATAAACTTACACATCATAATTATAATAACGATTTTCATAAATATTGTAAATTGTGAAAGTGACTTACATGGTCTGTTGTGCAGCTTGGTTCAACTGATGTTCTAAGTATAGGAAAGTCCTAAACATTTAGGGGCAATATAGTGATGTTTTTTTAATGAAAGTACACTTCAAACATGTACTCAAGGCAGGTAGGCCCAAGCACCATTTTACTCTCACCAAAGTGCAGAGATACTAAAAAACAAAATGTCACCTGTAGCTTTTTCATCCAGGTATATAGAACCAATAGATCACAGCTTTCCTATCTGTGTCATACACAGGTAGGAAAGCTGTGACTCAGAACAGATTACATTCAAAGTCTACTAAGGTGGCCATTGCTGTTACCCATTGGTTCTATATACCTGAATAAAAAAGCTACAGGTAGAATTGTGTGTTTTATTATCTCTGCACTTTGGGTCTAAGGGTCTTATGAATCAACACTGGGGGGGTCACAGCATTAACAATTACAGCAATTGAATTAGCTGTGGATACAAGTTGAAATTTGGTTGATAACTTTTTTAAATATAAGATTTATGAGTAATTCCTCTTTGTGAACATATGAAGTTGATTAATTAGAACTACATAAACAAAGCATATATATATGGTTTGATAGATTTGGAATACCCGTGTCCTTCTGAGAAAGCCTGAGGGTGAAATGCGTCATGGACTCAACAGTACAAATTGTTCTTTAGATATACGTTTATGCTGGAAATATGATAAATGCATCAATGACATTTTTGTGACATGTTTTTGAAAGCAATGAATAATAAATTAAAAATCTTTTTAATTTTAATTATTTTTTTTATTCTTTGAAACAAACACCTAAAAAAGTCCTGATATACCTCATATAAATTGTGGTTTGGGAAATGATATATATATATATATATATATATATGCAGCAGGGTGCCGCTCCGTCGCTCTCCCCCTCCCCTCTCCATAGAGCATGAACGGTGCTGTATGTACGGCATCGTTCATGCATCGTGCACTCCCTTGTCGTTGGAAAGGATCGTGAAAGATCCTTTCCAACGACAAAAATTGGAAGTGTGTACGCAGCTTTAGTTTCCCACAAAAACGATCTAATTGGCGATAAGCATAAAAGACTGCTGTTGTACTTAAAGGGGCTAAAAGCTCCTGTTTCTAAGCAGATCCAAGGCAGAGTGCAGGTTTATGAGGGAGGCACAGTGAGGCAAACATCTACCAGGCTTGCATATCCGCTGTCAAAATAAAAAAATAGTCAACACTTTTTGCTTCAGGAGCCTCATGGGAGAGTAACGATACTTGGAGGATCCTGTCCACCCGGAGGAAAATCGCAATTCTGCTATCGTATAGTGCACTGCCACCTTGCTTCATAAGCTCCCTTGGTTAAGTGCCCCATCCAGATGGATAAATTCCTGGATCAAGCATCAGGCAAAGGCTCATCGACACCAAAGATGGCAACTGAATAAAACCTGCACACAGAAATCCAAGCTGGCCTACGACTTCTCCCAGTCAAAGCCAGAGCCATCCACATCCCCTTCCAGATGAGTAATTGACACTATTAGACCTACCTCCGACCATGCCCTCATAGCAGACGCGGTAGCAATCCTGCTGAAACCAAGTTCAGGAGGCCATAGACTCAGCCAATGGGAAAGGCATTCAATCCCTCAGGCATGAAATAGGAGACCACGCCCACTAGATGGACACTGCAGAAGATGATGTAAATCAAGCCAAGACCCATATTGCAATCCTTAAAAGTGGGTTGGCAACTTAATCAACGAACTGAATGACTTAGAAAACAGATCCCGCCGAAACAACCTGAGGATCATAAGCCTACCTGAAACCCTTAATCCAGGGCGAATCTTGGAACTCTGTGCTACCATGCTCCCTGAAATACTGGGTATTACCTGAATATGCTGCGTGGAAAGAGCTTATCGCCTGGGACAACCACGCAAGGAGAGTACACCTGGTAATCATAAAATATCTGGACTAAGCAGATAAAAATGCTATACTACAGGCATTCTGTGCCAAATGCAACCTGACAAAAGGGCCCCTCCTAAATATTTTGTGTACCTCTCTGCAAAAGTATCCTGCAAACAGAACCAGTTTCGGACCTTCTGCTCCCAACCCTTTTGCCATAGAATACGTTTTATTCTGGGCTACCCAGCAACTTTACACCTGTTCGACCTCGCAGGGAAACACCACTCTTTTACCTCAGTGCAAGCAGCTGGGAAGTTTATGCGAGACCAGATGACTACTGCACACCGAGATGACGATGCTAACAACTCTGACCATGCCTCCGCATCAGGTTCTAAGACTTCCCAACACTCGGACACCAACCGCTCATCACCTCCTCCCACAAAGCCCAAAGGTAAACAAACATGAACTGTTGGCTTTGCAAAGTGTAAACCCCCCCAAAAGACCAGATAATTCTCTCTAATCCACACCATCTAAAACACCTACAATCAACAGTGTGTTTTGAGTCAGATCTCATAGATACCAAAATGACAACCCGTACTCACTACCACTGGGTGGAAGCCTACAAAATGTTTATTAATACCTGATGCCCCTTATAAGGAAAAATGGAAGACCCCTACTTGAGGACACTTTGTTAACCCCCCCCCGTCCTGCATACATTTTTATTTTCTGTTCCTACCCAACTGGCCATCGGATCTCAATCATCACACTTAGAAACTACCGTCTGCTGCTGCTTTCTATTCCACGGGCTCTCCATCATATTGTTTATCATGGTCAACCAGCAGGCCCTCTTAAATGCTCCCAACCTACTGTATCTTTTATGCATATAGTATCCTGGAATGTTAAAGGACTCCTCAGGCATCTAAAGCATCTCAGGGCTAACATAACACAACTGTACTTCAGGAAACACACTTAATGAAAAACAATTTCCTCAGGATGGAGGGATTGTGGGTAGGAATGTTCTGGGTTCTTCAGCCATGGAAAGGAAAGCAGGAGTTCTGATACTCTTACACAGACACCTGCAGGATGAGGTACTGGGTATACACAGTGATAAAGAAGGTAGATTTGTTAGGACCCACGTTTTGGTGGGGGACACCCAAATCATGTCTTGATACTACTATTGCTACACAATATCTCACCTAGGGGACAAGCATGGCTATGGAAAGACAGACCATGCCTTTCAGGCTGAGCTGAAATGGGCATGAAGAAACTACACATCTACAAACTCTGCCCATAAATTAACCCTGTCCTCTTCTGGGAGGGGGCAAAGGACTACCCAAGAAGAAGGATCATGGGATGTGTCTACCCACAAAAAACAGGCCAAATCCAACTATTTGAGGGTCCTGGCGACCTAACAACCAACTCAACTAGAGAGAACAGAACCCATTGGCAAATAGCCAAAAGTGATTTTGATGGATGGCCTAAGAGATATGAGTAACACAACCGTAAACTGATCTACGCTTACATAAATACGGCAATAAATTGGGCAAGCTGCTGGTGAACCTAGTTCGCCCCCAGTACAAGTCCACATTTATCACTGCACTATTCACTGCCAAGGGGTCAGAGGTGACCAACCCAGCACCAAAAAATTCTACCCTGGTGAAATTCTATACCAATTTGTACTCCACCCGACCTAACCCACTATCCCCAGACCACACCCTCTTTGATATCACATGGTTGCCAATCCTAGAGTGGGAAGAGATGGATCAGCTTAATGCTGACATCACGGACACAGAGGGGATCCATTGTCAGGAACTCCATAGGCAGGTAGCCCGGGATCTTGTGGAGTCTAAGCAACACCAGGTTTTCACCAGGGGTGATGGGCCGATATCCTAAAGGCCATTGGGCTCTTTGCTGCTGAATGCCACCAAGTCGCGACCCTCAGGGTCACCCTACCTAAGGAGGAAGGATGGAGCAGCCTCGGTGTGGGGACAGGTGGCAGGCAAATGCAGTCCTGGACCAACCAGGGGTCAGGGTAGGGAGCAGACAGATGTGGTCAGAGTCCAGGCACAGGTCAGAGCAGGCGGCAGACAGACATGCTCAGACTCCAGGCACAGGTTAGGCCAGGTGGCAGATAGACGTGGTCAGATTCCAGGCACAGGTTAGGGCAGGCTGCAGACTGAGGTGGTCAGATTTCAAGGCACAGGCCAGGTCAGAAATCACAAAGAAACAATGCAGGGTATCAAGGTAGCTGGTGCAAAGTCACAGCACCAGCCACCATTACTTCTGAGGTTAAAATAGCCTCTGTTCCTTTAAGGAGCTACTCCTCCTTGGGCTGTGTCAGTGTGAGCAAGTCAGGAAGTGGAAGTGTTAGCCAGAGACAGAGAGTGAGTACTGCCATTGACAGCTCGACGGGGCACACATGCACGGGAGCAGGACGGTTTACTAGGGATTGCTGTGGGAACCAACAGGTATTGTGATACCCATGCTATATCCACCATGTCCAACGGCAATGCCCCAGGTCCAGATGACTTTACATCAGAATTTTAAAAAGTCATGAAGGCTAATATGATACCTGATCTATGTCACCTCTGTACCAAAATGTGGGATTCTGGTAGCTACCTTCCATCAGGCAAGGAATCTCAAATTAAAGTACTCCTGAGACAGGAAAAGGACCCTCGTCACCTGGCTGCGTACTCACCCATATCACTCATTAACCTAGATGCCAAACTATCATCGAAAATTATGGCAGATTGATTGGCAAGATACCTCCCATCCCTTGTTTTTCCCTTGCAGGTGGGATTCATGTGTGGTAGGTCGGCAACAACCAATATTCGTAAGGCAATAAAAGCCCCTGAGTATGCCAAAAATCATCAACACCATGACATAGCAATCATAAGTATCGACAAAAGACTTTCGACAATGTTGATATTGACTCGCTTTTCACAACGCTACGCTAAATAAGAATGCAAGGCTTATTCTATATTCTACTCCTGGCCATGTACCAAAATCCCCAAGCCAAAGTTCACACCCCTGGTTTTCTTTCCAACCCAATACAGTTTTACAAAGGCACAAGTCCCCTGTCTCCACTGCTTTTCAATCTGGCAATAGAACCTCTGGTATGCCACATAGATGAGTCTCCTCACCAATACGGAAACTGCCTGCAGGACGTGGAGTTACGTTCCCCATTCTTTGCAGATGATATACTGCAGTTAACTTCTGATCCCTCGGCAGACTTGATTTGTATCCAAATGATCTTTAATGAATTTGAACAGTTAACAGGACTCAGAATCAATTTAGCCAAGAGCGAAATCCTGCCTATAACTCCAGTAAAAAACAGACTCTGGCTATCGCACACCCCTTTCATATTAGCTAAGACCCATATCACCTACCTGGTCATCAAGATAGGGAAATCCACCTTCGCCATATACAGTCTTACCTACCCACCACTGATTTTCAAAATCCAAGAGTAATTAATCGTCTGGGACAACTTGCCCCTTTTGCTATTAGGGTGGTACCAGCTAATAAAAATGGTTTCCTTCACAAGGCTCAAAACTATCCCCTTAATGCTCCCCCACAGAGATAATATTTTCCTCTACCGGGCTTTCCCCACATTTCTGTAGAAGAGACAATGCCCCAGTATCTCTCTGACCAAACTCTTCCTACCGGTGGGGGAGGGGAAGAAAATTCTCCTAATATTTGTCTCTACAACATAGCCAGCCTTTTTTGGTAAAATACCTTCTGGAGCAGGCCATGGCTAGCCCAAGGGACTTGAAAGCCATCCTGCACTGTCGCTTTCCCAGCTGTCTCCAGAAATCAAGCATCCGATCCTCCTTGGAGACACAATCCTGACCTGAACAAACATTAGGAGGAGGTTGGGCCTGCCCTGTGGGTTCTCCACCTACTTGCCCATCAGTGGAAACCCATCCTTTCCCCAGGGCAAGGTTTATAAAGCTTTTTGTTTTTGAAAGAGGCGGGCACTGTCCCAAGTGGGAGACTTTTACCACCCAGAGAACTCTCACCCACACCCTATGGGCACCCCCTTACCAAATACAAACTGCCACCAGCGGTGAGAAACCTGATATATAATGCACAACTGTTGCACGGTTTTTCAACTCCAGAACCAGGGACTTTCCCACAGCCCTTCAGGTCAACACCTTTGATTGGCTGTTGGGAACATCCCGCTGGTCATTACCAATCTGTATGGAAGTTTACAAAATATTTTCAATTCACCCCTGTCCCAATCGAATCTTAAGGAGTGGCAGAGGGAACTCAGACCTAATAGACAAGATTGTTCAAGGTAACCAAACATTCAGATAGTCTGTAATGAATGAAATTTGGAGATAAACCCAATTTAGGATCCTACACAAAGCCCTCCAGAATGAAACACACTAACTCAGCACAGGCCCAGTTTTGAGCACCAGTGTGCCCAAAGTGTGGAACACACAGAGCATCACTCCTACATTTCTACTGGTTTGTGACAGAGTGGTAAGATTCTGGGAGCAAGTACTGAAGTTTATAAGGGGGGTGGTCAGATTAGACCTACCTCTTAGTCCAGTCCTATGCCTGTTTGGCGACTGGCTTTATGGGCCTAGTTCATGGATAGGAGAAGAGGGAATGAGCCAGTTTATGCCTTCTAACAGTAAGTGGAGATGGTGCGAATTCCCCTCACAACAATATTTTGTAGAGATATGCTGGAGGCAAAGCAGGGGGAGGACAAGCACCATAATAAATTCCTGAAAAATTGGTATGGCTCTATTACCAATGTTATACTGGACCCAGAACAGAGGGAAATTCTGGACTATTTCCAATACTCCTCATGGTAAATTTTAAATGTAACTTTTGGGGGCACCCTGGTACCCCCGTGCCATGACCACCCTTAGAGTAAACACTAATAAGCCTCCCCTCTGTCTCACCAGATAAACATGACCGGCAGTATAGTAGAACAAGTTAAAGAAGTCAAGTATTATAGACCCTATTGTTTTTTTTTAATGTTACAGGGCATCATTGGTGATTATTCCCCCTTTTTATGTTTTATGTTCATATACACCCTATGCTGTTCCAGGCCTACAGGACTGATCTTATTTACTGCTCTATACCACTCGCACTCTGAGAGCCAACCATCCCACGGATGGTTATGCAGTTTATTCCTGCCTCTATTGTACCTTTTTGTATAATATTAATGATCATAGAATGTTGTTAAAAATTCAGTAAAGTTATTAAAAAAAAAATAAAGTCACTAAAAATTAATTACAAATCATTAATCTATTTAATGTACAGCGATGCGTAATATGTTGGCGCTATATAAATCCTGTTTATTAATAATATTATTAATAATAATTAATCTTCTCTTAGTATCCCATAATTTTTGAAAAAGAATTCTTGACTAAAATGTATATTTGACATTTACCTAAGTTTTCAGACCCTTTACTTAGTCCTTAGATGAAGCACTTTTGGCAGCAATTACAGTCTTTTTGGGTATGATGCAACAAGCTTTACACACCTGAATTTGGAGTTTTTCTGCCACTCTCCTATGTAAATTTAGTCAGGTTGGATTTGGGTCAGTCATGTTGGAATCTGAGCCTTCAGTCCAGTCTGATTTCCTGAGCACTGTGGAACAATATTTCATTGAAGATATCTCTGTACATTTGTCTATGCCCCAATCCTGACCAGTCTCCCAGACTATGCTGGTGAAGAAAAAACTAACAGTATGATTCTACTTCTGCCATGCTTACTGTTTAAATGGTATTGGGCAGGTAATGAACAAGCCTGGCTTTCTCCAGACATTGTTTTTCACAGTCTTGGAATCCTTCAGGTGCTTTTTTGCAAACTCCAGGGGGGCTTTCATGTATTTTTCACTGAGAAGAGCCTATTGTCTAGCAATTATGTCATAAAACTCCAGTTATGGTTGACCTCTGAAGCCCGTTCAGAGTGATCATCAGGTTCATAGTCACAGAAACATATCAGCAGTGATCAAAAGAAATGGAAGACACCTGAGCTAAATTTCAAGTGTTGTTGCTAACAGTCTGCATACTTAATATGTTATATATATATATATTATTAATTAATATGTAAATGTGATATTTTCTTTTTTTTCTTTTTATTACACTTACAAAATTGGCTAGATTTCTGTTTTCACTCTACCATTGTGTAGATTAATGAGAAAAAAGAATGTAATAGATTGTAGTATCAGGCTGCAAAATAACAAAAACGGAATACTTTCTGAAGCCACTGTATATTTTATTATCAACATTTAGCAGAAAGATAGGGTGCTCATTGGGAAGAACCATTTATATTATTAGAAATTAAAGATATATGTCTCTTTGGGAGAGACTAAGTCAAAGGGTTTTTCTAGGATGGGAGAAAGAATTTCTTTGAACTGTTTGTAAAAAGAACCCACTGAGGCTCAAAGAGGATTTGAAAGACTATATTTCTAGGGCTTAAATTGGTGAGAAAAAGCAGCTATAGCAGACAGATCATGAACCAGAAGTTTAGTGGTCAGTATATAATCCTGGAGGCTAGTCTAATAGGTGAAGCAGTCAGTTTAGGTGTGGTCTCATGGAAATGCAAGTGACACTCCTCCGTAAGGAGAAAACAATTAACTTATACTAATAGAAATAAAACACGTGACCACAGTTTTAAAAGGCATACGACAGGCCATGGTATATATCATTGGTTAACAAAGCATACAAATTATTGACGCTTTAATATAACAGAATATTTCCATACCTTTCCAACCATCAATGAATAACAAATGCTTGGATAGGAAAGCCCAAGCATACAGCTGCTGGACCCAAGAGATTTAAAAATCAGTCCCCATAATCAAAGCTTGAACTAAACAGCCTGGCACCCACCAAAACTGCAGCCTGGCCTGTTCTATGCAGTTCGGAAGCCCAAGATTTTATATGTCCAGACCAAAATGCTTTTAAAAACCCTGAACTCCTCCTTCAAAATAAAAAAATGTTGGTAAAAAAAGCCACCAACAGAAGGCATAAACTTTTTTTTTAGCTTTGGTAATCTGCTTCTTAATTTTCTTTAAGGAGATGACAACCAAAACAACATTAACCAAAACAACATTGGAACTAACTTAGAAAAAGCAATAGTAATGTGTAAGAATACATCTTACAATGACTAATATCCCATTCATTTTAAAATGTTCAACAGTATTGGATTTTCCAATTTCGTTGCTGCCTAAATGTTTTAGGACAATATGAGGAGCAGGCCAAAAACTATACATTTTTAACAATTTAAGAGATAGATCATACCACTTCATGCCATCTTGACTCTTCCAGGCCACAAGAAAATTATCTGGATGCACGCCTACGTTCTCTCTGTACTTTCTTCTTGCAGGAAGTCTCTGCACAAAAAAATGAAACTGTGACCCAGAATCCAAACACAAACTGTTACTTAAAAAAAACAGAAGTTAGGTTGCATATAAATTTTAAATCTAACTCCCAACGACCCAAACTGCAAATGAATGTGAAGAGAAACCTAAACCGTATAGACCAGCGTGCTTTAAACATTTTTGAGCCCTCTGTTAAATTGAAAAATATCAATGAAGAGCCACCCTAATGAGTTCAGAAATTGCCTACCACTTAGAGGTCGAACTTATAAAAAGTCTACAAAAAAAAAAGTCTATAAAAAGTTTTACTTTGCACTGGACAAAGTAAAAAAGCAGGAAGAGTGTTCAAAGTAAGATATACCTCCTTGGCTTTTTATCTTCTCACAAATATGTGAACAGAATCCACAACAAAATTAACATCAGAAAACATTAAACCAGAAAAAATGCTTCCTACTCTGAGCTACCAATTCAGAAATGCGTAGAGCACTAAAAAAGGCTAAAACAAAAGCAGACTGAAAAAGCAGGGCTTCATTTTAGGTAAAAGGGGTTTTACTATTGCGAATATCAGTAGCTTTATAGTACCCCTTTAACATGTGTTTGACTGAGAAATAACTATTACAGTATGTGGAGGGATTTTACACAATTTGAGAAAGAAGAAAACGTCTGCCAATGTTTTAACAACATGGAAATAAGAATTAACATACAAGTAAAAGCTAGAGCTAATGATTTTGAACTTTGGATACCAGATAAGCCTGAATTGGTTAGGAAATGATACCACTCAACCTGCTGAATATGCAGCCTATGTTACTGGCGGTAAAGAATGTTTAATATTATGTGCAATAACATTCACATCCTATAGGTAATCAGAGCATTGTAAACCTTCCTGTCTGCATTCGGTTCCAGCTTTCTGAAAAGATCCATCGGTAGACACGTCAAAGCATCTGCTGTAGTGTTGATTTAACAGGCTCAAATTTAGCATTTAAGCAAACATAATAACCAAGACATAAAAAGTCCAAGTGTTTAATCATCGATCTCAGAGGAACCCTTAGGAAATGATAAATGATGAATTAATCTGAAAGAATTTTGCTCTTTTTTAGGAACAATACCCAAGGGAACATCTTTAAACATCCTAAATTCTTTAAATGGTGGCTTACGAAAAGGGTCAGTCTCTTGTCCAGCTTCAATTTCCCCACCTAATTTCTTTAAAAAAATGCATGGACTTTAAATTGTTAACCTACAAACAAGCAGAGCCCTTAAAGTATGGCAAAACAAAACCGTCAGAAAAACCTAGGATAATGAGATCAGTGTTCTTTGTGGGTAAACAAGAAGCCACTTAAATCATGCCTAAACTCAGAATTTTCACTTTACAT
The DNA here is from genome assembly GCF_032062135.1 of Pyxicephalus adspersus. NCBI lineage: Eukaryota > Metazoa > Chordata > Amphibia > Anura > Pyxicephalidae > Pyxicephalus > Pyxicephalus adspersus. The sequence continues at coordinate 113,741,778 of NC_092858.1, forward strand.
AAAAGGGTAGACAACCCTTTTATGTAAGGTAAAAATTCTGTTTGTTTGTTTTATTTTAAGTGAAACACCTTTTCTTTTTTTTAAAAAAAAGGGTGCAACACCACCCCCTATTTCTGAATTGGAGCGCAGAGCCTCCTGGGATCATCACGCATCTACTTGTGTTGCTCCTTCTGCGCATGCCCGAGCATCTTCAATAAATGCCCTGGGCTGGATGGCTTCACAGCCTCCTACTACAAAAAATATTCAACTATCTTATCCCCCCACCTGGCCAATGTTTTTAACCAGCTGTTACAGGGCAACAAGATAGGTGCTGATACCTTTACGGAAAGCATATGTATGTTTCCTAAATACAATACTGATCACATGTCATGGGTGAATCACTGTCCAATATCTTTGCTCAACCTGGATGTTAAACTGCTGGCCACGATTTTGGCATGGAGGCTAAAAACTGGCATAACTTCTTTGGTAGGTGGGCTTTATGCTCCAATGTCAAGTAGGTTACAGTATAAGGCGCATCCTACATTTGACGCATCTAGCCAACCAACGCAAGACCCCTGCAATGCTACTTTCTCTGGATATCAGAAAGGCTTTCGATATGGTATCGTGGTCATATCTGCACCTCCTTCTACAACACTGGGGTTTTGCCCCACATTTCCACCAATGGGTATCTGCCTTTTACGCAGACCCGAGGGATTTTGTCCATAATGCAGGGCACTGCACAGCAATGTTCCCGATTGGGATGGGGTGTCCATTGTCCCTACTTTTTTTTGTCCTTGGTGAGTCCTTGGTGCTTTCTATCAGGAACTGCCTGGATGTGAGAGGTTTGGAGTTTGTGGGGTACCTCTATAATATATCATTATTTGCAGATGATGTAATTTTGTTTGTTACTAACCCAGTGATATCCGTAACAAACTTGGCTAAAATCCTGGATGCCTTTGGGGAAGCAACAAGGTTATGTGTTAATCATAGTAAAGCCCGAGTCCTCTCGTGAAACAGCTACAAGATACCTACCCCTATCATTGTGAGCTGCACTTATCCGCAACATAATAATCCATGTACGCAGCTAATTATACATATCTGCTATGCACTACGACTGCCACATTGGAAACATAGAAGAGATACCAAATTTCCTAGTTTTCCAGCTCTCAAAATGACAGCATTGCCAAAGCTGCTGTATCTTTTTTGGGTACTCCCCTTAGCAGTTCCCCCATTTCTGCTAGATGTCCTACAGAAAGCCTTTCTGAAATTTGTATGGAGTAACTGCAGGACAAGAGTTGCAAAAGAATAATGTATTTCCAGAAAGTGCAAGGTTGGTTGGCAGTCTCAAATACAGGACGCAGTGCAAATAGCCCCTCTGTCAGCATATCATGCTGGTGAACGAACGCCGCTGTAGGTCGATATTGAGGTGTCCATGATATCACCTATAGCTATGGACACTTTACTATGGACCACCCCAGCATTACAGGGGATGACCCAAAACCCTAGCTTGGGATGGGGTTAGAAGAATAGGTGAACTGATTTCCACACATACCCGCATGGCAACCCTGACCAATATTCCAGTCTTCTGGCCTTGGTTTGATAACCCAACTGGTTTTGCATGGTGGCTCTCCAGGGCATTCCCCACTGTCTGAAGTATGATGATGCTTAATGGCATAGAAATTTGGTCCTCGTTGACTGAAAAGTATGAGATGCCGGCCCCGGAAACGTTCGGATACCTACAAATACGCCACTTTATCGCAACCCTCTGCCACATGCCTCCAGGTGGAAATCTGACAAAGGCTCTTCATTAGATGAGGCACAATGGAAACAAATTTGGGATATGGCAGGGCATGGGTCCATTAATGCGACATTTACCAAGGCCAATTACAATCTACTTCTGCAATTCTGGCTAGACTAACCAAATACAAATATAATACATTGGACATCTGTTTTTAAGGCTGTGGTGAGGTTGCTACCATGCTACACACTTAGGGGCAATGCCCAAGGATAAGGCATTTCTGGATAGGGGTCTACCAGATTGTGTACACGCTACTTAACAGGGGTATTAAAAAAATATTCCTTTGAGGTGTTACGACTTTTGTACCCCCAAAACTGTAACAGGGACCAATGTCTTTACAGCTGCTAAACAAATTTTGGCTCGGGCATGGTGGTCAGGTACACCTACGCTGGCACAAATGAAGAAAAAGATACAGTGGTATTTTGTACAAGAAAACATGGTGGCTAGATTGCATGATAAAATGAAAAGTTTCCGAAAGATATGGGACCCATGGGTTTTGATACCTCACTCTTTAATATTTAATATATAATAACAAAATAAATATATATATATATATATATATATATATATATGAGGTCGATCCCTGATATTGTTACTGGTCGGCGACAAAGGATAAAGTGCGTGTGGTGTTCCCTTGGGCTCTGGTCTCTTTTTCCCCGCTCTTGCCCCCTTCCTCCCCGCTCCCTCCCATGATCCCCCAACTGAATGCCCTCTTTTTTTTGTACTTTCTGTTATTGTCTTTTCCGTCATGCCCACTCCTAGCTCAAGGCAGAGGCAGGCACATTTGCATGGCTATGTTTTTGAATTCCCCCAGGATCCAGGGAGACCTGTCCAGTGAAAACGGAGGACTCTGGAGGGTCCGTGTGACTAACTAGGTAATAGGAGTACTGCACTATATTTCTTACTCTCTGTGCACCCTAGCAATCTTGTTCATAGGGGTCCTCAGGAAGCTGTATCAAACTGTATATTTAACATGGTTCTGGACATGACAGGTTTTGTGTGATGTACCCCCCTGTTATATTGTGGTTTTCTTGTGTAATTTATTTTTGTACTTTTATATTGGTTGTTCTTGAAAAACTTGTAAAACTCATAAAAATCATTGAAAACAAAATAATCACACAGTATACAAAAAAGGAAATGTGCTTTGGTGGCAAAAACCAAACGCTGGTTGCTTACTTTAAGGTGTTTTCCTTCTGAGCTCTTTTTCCTTCAGGTTCTGGGAAGTGGCAGTCTGCCACTGCAAAACTAAAATAGAGCACCTGTGTTGTATAATTACGGGGGAAGACCTGGACATGGAGCGAGTGGCCAAGTAACCCTCCCAACTCAGCTCCAGGACCCTTAGAACTGGCTTTCCCACACAAGCCAACTGTCTAACACAGTGGGCGCCAACTATTTTGGTTTTGCAGGCCAACAAAATCACCGGCTCCCGACCGCGCGTGCATGGGGAACGGGGTGTCAATCAAAGGGGGAGAAACCTCCCCCATAGTGACGTTACCTTGACATAGCCCTGTCCACTCTCCTATCGCAGATCTAAGCCTGCAATGGGAGAGTGGGCGGGTTATGTCTAGAAACACAGCACACTTACAGCACACTTACTTCCCTGTGCCTGCGACTTGTACGGGGACGTGTTCCTCGGCTCTGGCCACTGCATCCCCCCAGAGGGCCACAGACCCCCCCAAAATATTCTCGCGCACCACCAGTTGGCAACTACACATTTTCTGGAGCCATTTATTAAATAAAACTCCTAAGCCTGGGCACTATATATTCCCCACCTAGGATCTTCCCCATCAAGCCATGGGATACCCTGTCCCACGGCCAAAACCTTTAAAGGCTTTTAATCAAGGTGTTGGAAAAGGCCACAACAGAGCTCAGGATGTTTTTCACCTAAAACGCTAGAAAAAAATGCAAAATGCTCAGAGCCAGTTATTTAAACACAAAATCCTTAGCAGCACGGAGAGGAGACAAAATGTAAACCTAATATCCCTTCCAGTTTTTTTCTTTCACATTGACTGATAAGTAGTATCTTTAAGGAGACTTGCCATTGTTTCTTTATACAATGCTTAGAAACTCCTTGTGGCCTGACAGAAACAATGAAATTTTGATAGTCATGGCTCCCTGAGACAACAGCAGGAGATGAAGAAAAAGCAGAAGCAGAGGAAGGCAAAGTGAAAGAAATGTTGGGGCTGCCAAGAAAAACTGATGGGTTATCACAGGAAACCCAAACTGAGGCTGGTGAACATGAACTTGTTTATCTGAAATCTGAGTATTTTAACACTTTCCACTTTTAAACTGATTAAGGACAGATAAGAGTACAGGCTGATGCGATTCACCAGAACCTGTGGCTTGAGAAACTCCAGCACAATGAGGCAGCATCCAAGAAGGAGAAGAAGGGACCAGTGAAGAGAACTGTTGCAGTGGTGACAAGGAAGAGAAGGAGGAGAAGGCTTGCTGACCCAGTAAGGTTAACAGGTAGAGAACGGGAGATCTTATAACAACCCCTGATGTAGCAGTGCCATGGTGGTATGGGAGGAGACATCTGGACCTCAGGTGCCTTCTACCGCCTCTGGGAGTTGAGATTGAGCTCTTCTTCTTTTCTTCTGAATAGGAGTGACATACTGTAACTGTCACTGACAACAGAAGCCCCATCCATATCTGTGTCACAATGAAACACTTCGTGCGTCACCAAGCCAGAAAATAGTGACAGCTGGGTACAGAGTGAGGAAACTGTCTGCCAAAAAGTTTCAGCTGGACCAGCCACCACAGCTGTCACTACAGACTCCAAACCAGCTTCTACTGAATTCTCTGCTGACACAGATTCAGCTAAGGGAGCACTGAGCTCCAAACATTTCTCAAAAAGTCCATTCCACCTTCCCCCATGGCTCACTGGCACAACTGTTGCCACAGTTCCATACTCATTGACATACTAGATCTTTTCTTAAAATGCTGTGATAAGCTGTGACAGTGACTGTTGAAGCTTGTATATGAAGATGTAGTCAATCAGGAACTAAAACTGACTGCTCTTCCCGACAGAAGGGTAAGTTGCTTAGAGATAAGCATTAGCCAAATCACATGAAAGAGAAGAGGAGAAGAAAGAGGGGGATAGGAGGAAAATCTACAAAAAGGGTCACTGCCTTTCCATGAAGGGGGGATGGGGAGGGGGGGGGGGGCAAATACACTTTCTTCCCTTTTAATCAGTTTTGTTAAAGCAGGAGAAGATTATTGGATTTCAATTTTTTTGGAAGTGGAATCCAAAGTTGGATTAAATACCATATTTAGGTCATCTTCTGAAACTTCCAGTCTTTCCATGAAACCATTTTGTTGGTTAGCCAGATTGATTGAGCCTGCCTGGGTAAGCAATCATTTGTTATGAGGTAGAAAGGCACAAATTTATATTTTAGGAGTAGGTGCTCACAGTGTTACAAGGAGGGGGAAATGTTTGGGTTAGTAAGAAGGATATCAAGCTAGAGGGATAATTGATTTCACTAAATTTGATTGTAGGAAACCTGTGGGAACATGTTGCAAAACAAAACAAATGAAGGAATTGTAAAAAAAAAGCATGGTGTTTCAGTAATTTGCAAAGTTGCAAAGTTAATTCTTAAAGCTGGTAATTTTTTGTTATTTGTTGAGTTAATGTTCTGCAGGATATAGACTAAGGAACACAAGAGTAGTATTAATATATATTTAAATCTTAAAGGCTATTTAATTTTTCATGTTTTAACTATTACTTTTTTCTTTTTCTTTTTTTTAGACCTAAAAGCCTCTTGTATACAGCGGCCCCTAATGGCTGATTTTGATTCTCCTACAATGGAAATATGCTTAATTCTTTTTAGGTTTTAAGTACAATATTGTTGTATTACAATACTGTAGGTATTTTAGGTAGGTGTTGTGTGTTTAGGTAGGTTTGTGATAGGTGTGTGAACTTATCAGCTAATGGGGAAGATGGCATATTGTTTTACAGCATCCATGGTTTTTAGAAAATAGTACATTCTGGTATGTGTATGGTTTTATTTAGATAAAAATGCATACTGCTTATTCATTGGGTGATGGTTATGCCAGATATCAAAGAGGCCATGGCGTCTACTCAACTGGATAAAGCAGTAGGATTGGTGGGTAGTTGCAGGAATGTGATCTCATCATCTATGGTGAGGTGACCTAATTGGGAAAGGGTGGTGGTGGGGTTGAGTGGTACAGGTAAGTAATCAGCTAATATTAGTAATTAGAATGTATGTATTACTATTTATAAAAAAAATCTCAAAAACAATCAATAAATATGTATGAGGTTTATTGTAGTGGTTACTCAAAGAACCAAAGGATACAGGGGTGTATGCTGTAGGGCAATCAAACCTCCTCATTAAATCTCCAGCATATCTCTCATGCAGGCAGTTCTGACCCCGGGTGTGCCTGCTCTTCCAAGTTTATTCGGTATCGCCCCTCCCTCCGGCTAAACAGAAGCCTCCTAATAGCTTTTGGCTATGTACCTGGCCCAAACACAGTGTTCAGCGTTTGAGCAATATGTCTCCACTACTGCCAAACCCCCTAGCTCTGCTGAGAATTTCCTATTCACCTGGTGGTTAACTGTGTGTCCCAGTCCAGTTCCTGTGCTAACCCTTTGTTGCCCAAGCTATTGTTTTCCTCACTATTCCCCCTTCCCCTTCCAGTGTTCCCTTTGTCTTCGGTGACCCCTTTGTTACCTGTGCCTCCTGTCACTTTCTGTATCTCCCATGTTCTCCTGTGCCTTTGGTGACCCTGTGTCTCCGGAGTCTATTTTCTGGATTTCTGGTTCTTGGCCACTGGCTTTGTTCTAAACCTCGCTTGTTTGCTGCCTGCCTCGACCCCAGCCTTCTTTGACTAATCTCATCCCTGATGATTTGGTGCCAGACATTTTTCTGCCCACTCTTGTGTGCCCAAGAACCTCGTAGCAGTCTGCAACGCAACATCCCCACCTCTAGAGGCTGGAAAGAAGACCAGGCTGCTGCTTACATTCTGAACTTTGATCCTCGTTTGGGCTCACACATAAACCATAGTGTGACACCCACTTTAAATGGGGAGAATATCTCCATATTCTCCATATGAAGAACAAGGTAATGATGTGTCTATAAATAGTGAGGGGAATATGTAACAATAGGTTTTTGGCCCATAACAAAGATGTTCTAAAGTTTGGGCATATGTCTTCAGAGTTACAATTCTAATAACAAGTGAACAGGGTATTCCAAGAGACCTGCCTGTGAGCATCAGATGTACCAGCAATTCTGCAGGTCGATATAGCAGTCTCTGTATACTGTATATAGATTAGAATTGTGTTACTCTTCGAGGATTTTTTTAAAATCAGAATAAAATGTTTGTGGGAACTTTGAGGATGTTGTCAAAAAGTAACAACTTCCTCAAAGTTCCCCCTTATCATCTTGGATGCTTTTGGATGGGACTGTGTCAAAGTTAAACATACAGCCGACAAACTAGAGCACATGAGATGGTAAGTCCATGGGCTACTTTATTAACCCATAATGTGCAGGGCCTTATACTCTCCCATATTTCTCTACCAAAACAGTCCCACAGGTATCTAAGGAAAGTTATTATTGAAGAAATGCTTAGGATGATTAAAACTGTCAAAACATAAGGGACCTCAGGTCAGGATGGGTTTTCCTATCCTCATTACAAAGAAATGCATTGGTATTATGGCAATTAGTTAAATAACCCATATTTATTGTCATGCTTGGGGAGACAGGGCCACTAGGGGGGACTATGCATTGCATGGAAGTGGTTTGAGCCCTGAGAAGGGCCAAGATGCAGAGTCTAAGCAGTAACTAGGTCTTCATCAGAACCTCTAGTGGTGAGGATGTTGCGCTGCTGGTTACTGCCAGGTTGGGGTCCTTGGGCACACCAGGGTGGGTAGGATGATACACGGTACCCAATCACTAAGCAGAAAAATAGTCAAGGAAGGCCAGGATCCAGGCAGACAGCAAGCCAGAGAGGTCACAAGTTAGGGGTCAAATACCAGCGATCCAGGAAATAGACACCAGTGACACAGGAGCCACTGCAGACACAGGGAACCACAGGAGACACTGGAAGCAACAGGAAGAACAGATGACACAGGAAAATCCACAGACTGAAAGGAACATTAACAGCACAAAGTAATGGACTGGGAACAACAGACTGGCAACAAGGAGACTGGAGACAGAGACTGGACAGAGGAACTGCACTGAATTAAACAACAGGTTTACTGGAACTAGCTCAACAGAACTAGAGGCTCGACACTAGTGGAGACTTGTTGAACGAACACTAAGTGCTGTATCTGAGCTAGCTAAATAGCCAGGGTTTTTTTTTTCTGATTGGCCAGCGAAACTGATAAAGCTTGCCAGCATAGGCACGCCCAGAGTCAGAAAAGCCTGCATGCGCAGGAGAGAGGTGTCTCCGCTTTAGTGAGGAAGAGGTATGTGTGACATTCATCTGGCCAAGGTAGGCTTCCTGTGTCACTGTCAAGCTCCAGACCAGACTCTGGGGACACTTGATCATATTTCTCAAGTCAATTCCAAATGGGTTCTCGACTCCAACAGGAAGGCAATGGTCTACATCATAGATCTCGAATAGTCTTTGGAAAACTTGTTTTAACTCTTGAATGTGCTGGGATCTGGCCCTACTTTTCTTGCTCACCTACACAGCCTATTTATGTCTACCCTATACAACTTCCCCTTAGCTCACATAAAAAAGCTAAAGGTTGCCTCAGGTCTTTATGAAGAGGGGGACCTCTGAAACCTCCTGAGGAGAGGAGAGGCATGAAGATCCTTTAGAGAGACCCAAGAACATTCCTGAGGGCCATAGCCTTTTAATAATACTATTGCAAAGTCTCTTGGACCTTTCTCCTTTCTTCAAATCTGCTGAAAATGCTGAAGCAGGAACATGAGACAGGGAAGGGAGTCTGGGGTGACGACCAGAAACAATAAAGAATGGACTTATTAATGGAGTAGAGGACCAGGGGGGATCTTCAAGGTACTTTGTACCAGGCATACTCAGTGCGTGCAGCCACAATATCATGCATTTCCTACTTAAAATTTGGCCACCAACATTTACGATTGCCAGTGGTGGCCTACAAACTTGGAGGCATGCCCCTTATGAAAAACCAAAGGGCGCTGGCCCTTTTGAACAAAGGTCTTGCCAGGAGGGATTTGATCTAGCCAGACTGAGGCCATGAGCACAATTCAAGCAGGGTCAATTACATATGTTGTCCTCTTTTTCAAAGGAACAAGACAGGGCATCAACTTTAATATTCTTTGAGCCAGGGTGTATGAGTATGAAATCAAACCTGGGAAAGAAGAGTGACCATAGAACTTGGCAAAGATTCAGGCCTTGTGTGGTCTGTTAATACTGCAAATTCTTGTGGTCTAGGTATATGGTCACTGAAAGACAAGCTTGCTCTAGCAAGTGGCACCATTTCTCTAGGGCAAGTTTAACTGCAAGTAACTCATGGACTTCTATGGAGTAGTTCTTCTCAGTAGGAGAGAATTTTTTAAGGAAGAAACCATAGGACTTAAGCAGGACTTGTGGTTGCCCTTACTCTCACAGTAGATACAGTAGTTTCTAGTCTCAGTGGCAAGTGTGTTACTCTGGAGCATGTAACAGGGTGGCATTGAAGCTGGGACTGGAGCAGGAACTGTTACTGGAGTCACTGGTGCTGAGGCTGAAGTCACAGTATGAGATGCAAAAATGGGAATCAGATTGATGGCTGACTGGAATTCATTCAAAGCATTCATGTTACCTACGTGGGAAATCCACAACCCAACTTTGCAGGGACTTCTGTTGCTGTATCCAACATAGCAAATCCTGAATGGTCAGGTAGCGGCACGTCAGCAGGGTCCATGTCAGGAATAAACCATTGCAATGCCACCATCCATGTCAGAAGCCTGTATTGTAGAGACGTGTATGGGGCTCAGAGTCTAAGGCACCAAACTTCAGCTTCCCCAGCGCACTCTGCAAGGGGTGATGGACTTTAGGAGGTAGTACCCAGGTTTTGCCCTCCGTACACGCAGAGGCTGGTAACTGCTGAGTAGAACCACAGCATAGTGCAGGAGGATAAGGCAGAAGTGTAGTCAGACGAGTCAAAACTGGCATGGAGTAGCATATTACCTCTCCAGGGTCTGATATAATACATCTTTATTTATCTGTCTTAAATGATATATGTCCCTTTTACCAACTCCCATGTAAGAGGCCACTTAAGTGGAAAAAAGCTGCATTTATACTGTTTTTAAGAATGAGTTAAATAATGGTATCTTACATAATTGGTAGGTTTACACAATAATGGTAGGTCTGCTTTAATAAACTCTGTAAGCAGTAAATGGGGTCTGTTCCCAAGCAAATAACAATTTAGTGGCCTCCTAAAAAGTCATCAGCATAAGGTCTCTGAATGTCTGAAGAAAATATTCAATTGTTTTTTTTAATCAGAGAATGTAAGTAAATCAAGATGCCACTAGATGTCACCGTTGCATTCTTTTATTATCTAAAAAAATTGGAAACAATTGGGTTTATTCTTTTCAAAGAGATAATAATTATTATTTACACTTCTGTGGAAAAAAAACATTGCCAAGCATGGTATAAACTCACACTGCATAAAATATTCAACAGATTGTCTTTTTTAATGCACGTAGGTTAATAACATATAATACCTAGGAAATAGAACCACATCAGTTTTTTTATCAAGGTAATACATACTTATTTTTGAATAAAAAAAATTAGCCCTATTTTTTCTATTGCTATTTTTTCTAAAACTGAGAAAATTAATATTTTTTATTTCTGTTGAAAAAATAAATAAATATGATTTTAGATTTTATTTTCTAAGAAATACATTTTTTTCTGTCACTAAAAGACCCCCTGGTTTCTAGCCACTATAAAACCAAAAAACAAACCTCTTACCAAATCTGCATCAACGTCACTTTCAAATGCAGCAGATGCGTTCAAGGAAAACCAAGCAATAACCCTTCCCAATGGGATGGTGAAATGGGATGGTAAACTACAAAACCATGTAGACTGTTCATATACAGGAATCATCTACCTCATTTTATACCAATGCTGTTGCTTCTATGTTAAAAAAACCAAAGGAACATTTTGAAAAGTACTATATGAACATATTTTTTTCTATCAACAATGGAAAAAATAATACACCTATAGATTTCCATGTGGGAACACAACACAATTTTGATAAAAAAAAATCAAACTTCATAGCACTAGACAGAATCTACTTAAAACCCTAGAGGAGGGAATATGGATAAAAAATACTTCTCCAACAAGAAACAAATTACATTTTTACTGTAAATGCTAATGTATACCATGGCCATATTAATGTTTTTAGTTTCAAACCATTTCTGTAATTATCACCTGTCTATACTTTAACATCTTGATCTAAAATGTCCTATATTATTCTTTATCACTTCCCAATGCACAGATAACAAGTACAACTATTTATTCTACATACTTATACTAACATACTTACCCTTATGAATTACATATGTGCATGTAACAATTCACCTGTTCTGGTATCACTGACCAAGCCAACCAAAGACATGCCATGATGTAAAATTAGTGTATTATATGATGTACGTGTTAATGTGGTAATTCATGTTTACATTGCTCATATTGAGACAATATATTGGTTTTGTATGGTAATCTTTGTATTGAACTTGTATTGTATTCTCTGTATAAACCTGAACTGTAATAATTGAGTTATTATGTCTATACTTACAATAGACAATATCTTACAATGTGAGGTGTATGTTATAATTATGTTTCTGTACCACTAATTATTTTAAATAATTTCACTATATCAAGTCTCTATGCCTGTGTTGATCTATGGCTTACAAAGTGATAAAATTTCACTAATTTATTTAATTAATTGTGGTACTATCTTGTATCTCTAGTTTTGTAATTTATTAGGGAACCTGGTAAATACATGAAACTGTATATACATTTTGGACAACATCAAATTAGACAGACACATACACGTGTTCTTCCTTTCACAATCTTTATTTTATCTCGTCACAACAAACTCACAGTCTCTCTTTCTTTGCACACACCTAACTTTCCATGTTTATACCTGACATCCACATCAATGCCTGTCTGCATCCCCCATTCCTCCCATGACAGTTCTCTATCTGCTGGGATGAAGGAAGCTGATGGGTGGATGAGGTGGGCTGACAGTGTAGTGGTTCAGGCGAAGCTTCTATCTTTTCTGTGAATGCACACTTTCCCGCACGCACAGTTTTGCGCACTGGCATGAGCAGTAACAACCCAGGGACGCTGCAGCCTTGCCTATTTTAGGCGGGCTATTCAGGTAGCAATACCTACTGAGCTACCAATCTGAGACATCTAGGCTGACATTACAGCGGTCATTCTGCAACCTTTATTCACCCATGTAAGTAATCTTCCAATAACTTGAAAAGGAAATACTTTAACCGATGCAATGTTTATCACACATTTTCATTATTTTTTATTCCTTATTTTTATCAGGCAAGTTTTAATTTTTTTACATAGAATCCTCTCTACCCTGCAAGGCACATACTTCCATCCACTGTACTTGGATGTAAGTCTTATTCTTTTCAATAAAATCCCCTAATATTAATAACCCGTCACTCCAGTTGACTCAATCTTCTCCATAGTGCGCATTACTTAAAATTGGACCAACCATCCATTATCTCACAAGTAAGCAGTTCTCACTTTTACTAATATTTAAAAACTAAAACCTATCAATATTCGTCAATAAATGGCTGATAAGTGTGCTTGGATCACAAGAGTAACATGAATTATAGTTGTGTTGGCAGATAAAACATTCTCTGCATGTGTATGTCCAGATCTGACATTTGAAATGCTGTCTTCCAGAAGACCTTTCTCCTGTTGAAGATGATTAAGTATGCATGTCTGTCATGGATTACTAAAAAATATTTTTTTAAACCCATAACAGAAAATATTGGCTAATATTCTAACAGTATTAAAAACATGCACTGCTTGATGCAAGGTTTCCGATAAAAAAATTGTAGAATTTTAACAGACAATAAAGAATAGCCATAGAGTTCATAAATTTAAACTGACAAATCTAGCATACCAACAATATTACCCAAAATTCCATAGTCTATATATAAAGTTTTAACTATCTAGATAATTCAGAATATTAAACATTCAAGCTGGCTACAAGCAAGAATGATTATGCTATGAAATGTATGAGCTCTTTTGTCACCTTCAAGCATAATTTACTGAATTAAGGGCATATTTCATAACCCAGTTCCCCCAGTATTATATTCCCTTTTTATTCAACTTTATTTAAGTGCAAAATGCGTCATTTGCATTCATATGCTGTCAACCACCTGTAGTTGTTTTTTTAAGGCCTACATCACAATTAAAACAGCAAAAAAATATTTTTAATATGGTAAGTTTTGGAGATAAAAGGCCAGAAATTTTGCAAATATTTATTATATACCGCTAATCAGTATATTGTGGAATAAGTTTCTGTTTTTCTAGACTGTGTGACTGAAAACAACCTGCACAGTGCTTTTTCAAGTATCATTTTCTCAGGCTTGGGTGCTGTGACTAAACATACTGCTGTAAGAAGGATCAGAATTTTGATATCTTTCACGGTCAACTGGGTGGGGTTGGAGATCTCTGTCATTATTTTCAGAACACTTCAGCACTCCACCCAGCCCTCCCAGTTGCTAGTTAATGTTAATTGGTTTTGGCCAATAGAGAGACATGTCAATCTGCATCTTGCAAATTAAGCATTGAGAAAAGTACAAATCTTCCCATACTGCCTGAGATCTTATGGCTGTACAGTGGACAGACTATAATGTAGACGTCAAGTTCCTTATCTTTTCCATGTTTTTTTATATGTAATAAACAACTTGGTGTACATAAATATGAAGGTAAATGTCTGTTGAAAATGTCTTTTTGAAAAACAGTGTGGTTAGCTTTCCTGTTTTTTCAATTTACTTGCAGCACAGGAATTTTAAAATTCATTACTTTGTCTTATGTTTTTTGTTTTTCAATGAAATTTCAAGGAAGATCTTGGTGTTAATATGCCATTTTTCACCTTTGCGGTGGTGCACGTGTCAATATTAAATATTAAATTAAATCTGAGAATTATGTGTACACTTAAGCACTTATATAAGCGTCTTATTTTAGGCGAGTCCTAGCGTCCTTTCCCACACACCCCTGTCATTACCAGTTGTGTTTGGAACTTGGAACAATACTAGCCAAGCTGGTTCCATTACACATTCTCTATTAACTCCTCAATTTCTGGTATGACTGCAAAAGATAGCAGGCAAGAGTTGGCATCCACTTTAAGGAGTCACTTTGACATGTTCTGGTGAGGTTTTTAGAATGAATAGGTATATATTGCTTCTGGGAATAAAAACAATCAGAACGAATAAGGAACAATGGTAAGGTGATGCTTAAAAGATAAACTACAGGCAAACGAAGATTTTGAACGACTCAGCAGCTTTTATTTTCCTCAGAGACAGGCATGTTCATTCCTGTATGCTGAGAGGTTTCACAGAGTCTGAAAGCAACCCAGCCCTACTGTGTCACTGCACCTCACCCTCCTTTAATTGGGAACTCACCTTAATAAAATAATGTATTCCTAACTTCAGCCAAAATCCCAAATTCTGTAATCAATGTGCTTTTTGAACTGTTATTTACCTGGTTCTGCTATTTTACTTTTGAATGTTAAAATGCAAAAATAGTACTCTTCACTTCTATCCTAATTTGAACCTGGAACAGTGCCGAAAACGTACACTTTTATCAGCATTCCTCTATTTTGCTGAAGAAAGATAAGCTCTTGCACGTATGGGTTGGTTAACTAAGGCAACATAGGCTGTTCAGATAGGAAAGTGAATTATCCCCTTGTTAAAGATATATCACTTAGCTTAGTTTAATAAATGAGGTAAAGATTGTCTGACTTCAAAAATCCAATCATGTAAACGAAAAAATGTTACTGGGTATTCTTTGTAGGTGAACTATCACTACATCATTAATCAGATAATAAACCCTGATAAGTGAATAGCCCAAAATCTTTCAGTAATTCTCACACAACATAGGTGGAAAGCACTGGATCAGTACCGTTTGCCCATCCTTAAGACTAAGACTACACACACACATGCAATATTTGTCGCTGGAAATTATCTTTCAGGATCCTTTTCAACGACAAATGACTGCACAAGGCATGAACAAGTGCTACATACAGCACCGTTCTGCTCTGTAAAGAGGGGAGGGGGAGAATGATGGAGCTGTGCTCTGTCCCTTTCTCTTGCATTAGGATCGTTCCATCTTCATCCATCGTTCGTGGATCTGCCAGGACAGTCTTCGGACGATGGACGACAAGCTCTGTACACACCCCAGATTTTCGTTCAATATCGGCCCTGAGCTGATTATCGGACGAGAACCATTACACGTGTGTACATAGCCTAACCCACAGGTTTTGTGAAAACAAATACAATAGTAGTATGGTAGAAGTAGTATTATGATTAAAATTCAAGTACATATATTCACAGAAAACACGAAGGACTACATTAACACTACACAAAACCAGAGCAACTTAGAAACAGAGTGGGGGGGGGGGGGGGGCAGGTCTCCTAGGCAACTAATTGAAACCACTGGTGTCATTTGTCCATTGTATATCTATACCATTGCAGACAGCAATAAACAATCCCAGCCCATAGGCATATAATATTTGATCGACAGTGACCATATCTTTTGAAATTTAGGTACAGAATCAGTTAGTAAGGCTCTCATCTTCCTATTCACTAAGAACCAAGACATTTTATTTTTAACCTGCTCTAACGTGGGTACTACTGATCACCAGCACCATTTTGGCTGAAGTAAACAGGTAGGTCATTGTTGCAGACTGATGGTTTCAAGTTAAAGAGAGCCTCCACAGGACGCTTAGGAATTTTGGTATACCCGTGTCCAGAATCTCTTCACCTTAGGACACTCCCACCAAATATAGTATAAAGTTCCCCCTGTTTTACAGCCCCTAAAACAATCACCCAAGCAAGCAGGTTTAAACTTGGTCAATCGAGATGGCACCATGTACCACTGCAACATTATTTTGTGATTGGCTTCTACCGCTGATGCATTAATGCTACAATATGGGATATTTGTGCCCAATCATCCTGCTCAAGCGATATGCCCAAGTCAGTTTGCCAGGGAGACGCATATTAGGGTGTGAATGTAATGATCTGTACCAGGTCACCATATATGGTCAACAGAACCCCTTTCGCATATGGATCCTGTACACACAACTTTTCAAACCAGGTCATACTAAATGGTCCTGGGGATCTCCCAGGTCTGGTCTGACCAAAGTGTTTGATTTGAAGATAGAGAAAAAGCTCCAATGGTGGAGCTTCATGGTTATCGTGAAACACATTAAAGGAAATATCCCAAATGGATTATTAAAGTGATTAGGTCTATAGAGATCTTTCTCCCCCCATCAAGTAAAGCATCCCGGTTCTTCCAGACCCAGAAGGAACATTGGATTTCCTTTTATAGGGGCCACCAGGGTGTGCTGGGAGGCAAGCCCCCCAATCTTTTTTATAAAGTCCCAAATTGTCAGCTTGTGCTGCAAAATAGGCCCCCCATACTCCGTTGTTAGAAGAGAGCGTGCCTAGGAACTTACGAGTGACTGGCACCCCATATAAACTCCAGCATTTTGCAATGCTACAATTTCATAACATGTGCAGGTATAGCAATTGGTAAGAGTTATAGGAGTTTAGGTAGCCATGACATCCTAATAGACACTATGCACCCTAGCCATGAAATTTGTACTGTTTCCAGCATTCTAGTAGTCTAATAAGATGTGTCACTAGATCAGGGACGTTGGCGGAGTACAGGGAGTCATACTATGGTATATATATATATATATATATATATATATATATATATATATATACCCAAATAGCTGAGCCGTTTCTACTACCATTGAAATAGAAAGGACTCTTTTATAACCCTCACTGTTTCCTGCGGCAGTGTGATATTAAGTGCCTTGCATTTAGAGCTATTCAGCTGAAGCCCAGAGGACGCTTGGAAATGTTGCAAAACCTCCATTGAATTGGGCAGGGATGCCAGTGGATTGGTCAGTCTGAGGAGGATGTCACCAGCAAAAAGACAGAGCTTGTGCTGTTTTCCATTCACCTTCAGACCCCGAATATCTCTGTGCTCCCGAATAGCTATTGCCGTAAGATCCACTGCCAACGCGAAAAGTAGTGGCGACAATGGACGACCCTGTCTATAGGAAAGTATGAGGAGCAGTATCCCATGTATTGGATAAAAACTTTAGGGGAGGCGTAGAGAGAGGATACCCATGCACAAAAGTTTGGACCGAAGTGCCATTTACCCAGTGGGGACATAAGGTATGGCCCAACAGAATAAAATGCTTTATGAATATCCAGACTAAGGAGAAATGCTGAGATATTCATCTTCTTGGCCTGATGAGCTAGATGTAACAGCTTTCATATGCTTTCCCTGACTTGTCGCCTGGGAATAAACCCAGGGTGGTCCTCGGAAACAATACCGCCAATTTCCCTGAGCAACCAGGCCGCCAATATTGCAGCCAGGAGCTTAGCATCCAGATTGAGAAGGGAAATCGGCTTGTAATTGGACCAAGCTGTCGAATCAGTGGAGGGCTTTTTCAACCAGCAAATAGCTGCATCAAGGGTACTATTATCTAGTCCACCTCCCTAAAGAATAGCATTGAATGTTTCTACTAAATGGGGTCCCAGCACATGATGATATTTCTTATAATACGTTACCCATCTGGTCCTGACCGTTTGTTGGGCTAAGGTGTCTTAATAGCCTGGGTCACTTCAAACAGAGTAATGGGGCTTCCACAGTTTCCTGCATAGATGAAGTGATTGTGGGCAGGGATATGGGTTCAAGAAATCTGTCCATAGCTGCCCTATCAAAAGATTGAGGTGACTGATATAATTTGTGCAAATTTGTATGAAATTCCTGCAGGATATGTACAGGATTACTAGTAAGCCTATCTGTATGAATTAAACTGTTGGTCAAGGTGCCTCAATCTGTTCGCCAGCAACATATGCATTTTATTACTGTATCCATAGAATTTATTTTTAGACCATCTCAATGTCTTTTCAGCAAGAGAAGCTGTACAAAGATTCAGTTGTGTCCGGATCTCATCCAACTGACGTCTAACATCCTGGTTGGGAAAGATTGTAAATTGAGTGTGTAACTCGATGTATATTGCATGCATGCAAATTTGAACTATAACTGAACCAAATTTGCCGTGCATTGCTTTTTAATTTGCGAAGCAATCTAAATGAGACCACCCCTAACCACTGCTTTATGCGCCGCCCAAAGCATAGCTGCTGTAGTTGCAGGTTGTTGATTAAGAGATAAATACTGAAGTTTTTGATCCACAGTGGGCTTACTAAGCAGGGAGTCTTTAAGTGACCACCTGCCTGAGTTGGGCTTCAGGAACAAAGAAGAGAGGGTGGCCTGGACTGGCAGACCATGAAACTGCTAAAATGCCACAGGCCTTGGTCAGAGGTAATGCCTTCTGATGTACCAAGATATGGTCTATGCAGGTGAAAAGTCAAAAGGTTTTTTAAAGGGGAATCTTTTAAGTCAAATTTTAGGCCTCAGAGGGTAATCAGGTTATGGTCCCCAGGCCCTCCCCACCAGAGGTGAGAGGGACAGAACAGCTTCAGTGTAGAAATGGCAGGAACACAGCAAGTTAAGGCAGGAAACCAAAACAAGCCCAGGTCATTGCAGATGGCTAAAAAGCAAGGCCATGTAACAGGGTCAGGTCAGACAGCAATCAGGGGTAAATTCAAAGTCAAACCAAGGTCACAATCCAGAGTAGCAGAACTGAAAACACACAGGCAGAAAAGAAAATGAAAAGCTGAGGATCCAGCAACTAGAACCTGGAATCCAGGGAGGTTTAAATAGATCCAGCAGTCAATAGCAAAACGGGGTTGAATCCAGGAACCAATGTGCTCATTGGCTGCAGTACATACTCCAGAATCCTTTTCAGCTGTGTGCAGCCTCAGTGTCTGTGCAGGGGATGCTGCCAAAGGTGGACACTTCAGGGCTAAAGGGAGGCTGGTAATGCTGCAGGTTTTTAAAGAGACAATCTGTCTGACAGTAGGACAATTACTTCCAAAGATTGTAATTGTATAGAGAAAGAATGTGCGAAGCCCACACCATTTCCATTGCTCCAATGTCTTGGGGTTAGTGCCTAGCATGTTTCCAGGAGGGAAAAGCTAACAGCTAAGATGTACGAGTACAATGACTCAAGGGCCACAGCAAGAGCAGAAGTTCATAAGGGAAGCACTGCCACAGCCCACCATCCAGACGTCTTATAGTGTTTAAGCTGCCTCAACAGAGAAGTGTATTTGAGCAATAGTTTGGTCCCAAAAGAGAGGTGAATGTTCACTGAATGTACAGGTGAATATTACACGGCAAGGTACAACAGTGCTGATAGTTCAAATTACTTTGAAGTCTATGATGCAAGTGTCCTGGTAGAAATCACATCCCTAAGTTGAATTGAGGTCATCAATGTTGCTAAGATCAAGAGTTTAACCTGAGCCAGTAACAACAGAACAGGTGTAGTAGAAAATGCTTAAGACTTTAATGCAAGGGATGGAGTGGCAGTCAAGATCTCAGATTTAATGTTGGTCATCAATAATGGGAAATAGTGTTAGAGTTCTCACGCCAGGGGATAGGTAACAATTACTTTCCAGTTGTGATGCAATTGGAAAAACAAGTCTTATATTTCAATTGCATAAGGTTTAAGTAAAATAGGTGACTTTGGGGTCATTGGTACGGAGATCAAAATAGCTATTCCTGTCTAAATGTGTGGGGGCACAAGAGTCGCTGGGTCCAGAAGGGCATTAATCCCAGAAGGCTGGCCAGCAAAAGGGAGTAGGTGGTACTCAGTTTACCAATATCTGCAAAATCTCCTGCAGGTAATAGTACTGAACCACTTCTTGGAAAACTAGAACAGGCTCTAACAGACACATGGGGGAGTGACTCCAAAAAGGTGGACCATTTTAGACACCCCTATTAAAGTAGTAAACCTGATTTAGGCAAGAAGGTCTGTATGATGACTGGCATTTTTAAAAGTAGAGGTGATTGCCTTCATGTTTTTCTCATGATGGATTTTCTCTAAAAGTAGGTTTATTAGTGGATAATAATGGTTAACAATTCCTTCATCATGTTCTTGTACATCCAACTCCAAACCATTCTAGTGTTTATCTCTCTGCCTCCTTTATTCTTGTATTGAAAAAAAATATATATTACATAATTTATTTAAAGGTAAACTATATCTGCTCTCCAGCTATGTAGCATCAATGAGCTCTCTTGCCTCACCAATGTCTTCACCTGGTCCTCCTTGGGATCTTTAGCCATTTTGATTGGTCTGTAGACTAAGCACTTTTGGAAATATATACAAAGCTTGGAGTTATAGCAAAATGAAAATGGTCAGAAAGAATAAGTGATAGTTGCTAATAGTGCTTCATCAATATTTTTGGTTGTTAATCTGACAAACCGGAAATACCAGTACTAAAATTGTGGCATCCTAATGCTGCTAGTAAGAGGAGTTACATGGGAGTGTATACTTAAACGAGAACCCAGAGTGAATCTACCTACAGATAAGTGGACAGAAAAAGATCAAAGCTCTACATCCCTGTGCATAAATTATAATACATTTTGAGTATGAGGTGGGAGCCAAAAGTTCCTGGAATTTGTTTATTAAAATTGTACACCTACATAATAAATTAATTGATTTCATCTCCTTCAACATAGTCTCCTGCTGCATTGATGCACCAGTACCTGAGCAATTGTAATGCTTGGCAGCCCTCATGGAAGTCATTTTCTGTCATCTCCTTCAATGTATTCTGTGTTATCCTCTTAATTTCATCTACTGACTCAAATCTTTTTCTCTTGAGCAGTGGGGCTGCTGTTTTAAATACACTTGAACCATTCATAGGTTTGAGTGTGACCCATAGCTTTTGGCCCAAATGTTTGTTGTAGCATTTGGTGGGTCTCTACTGTCATCTTTCCGAGTTTGAAACAAAATTTCAAACAATACCATCAATAGCAAAGCAGCTTGAACATGTCTTCACAAAAAAGCACAATGTAAAAAAAACAGTACTAACGATTCTGGAGGTGACATCTAGCGAAATCACTGCATAACATGCTCCAATAAAGTGGGACAGTATCTTTTTGGGAACTTTTGGCTTGCACGTAGTATATGAAAGTATGAAAGTGCAAGGAAATTGTGGGGTAATTTACAGTTTTGCAAATCATGTATACTGTCCCTAATTAGGAAGCTACACCAGACCTAGCTACTTAGTGGTCTCCCTGACAGCTACGAGACACTTGCACAGAACTAGATATGTGCCCTGATGATGAGCTTCCTCTATGTTTTAGGCTGGTGGATAAATATAAGCAATTAACAGAAAGTGCAAACAGTAAAAATGATCCTACAGTAGAACCAACCATTGACATGAAAGCAATAGACAGCAGAACACATGTAACATCCAACAAAATGATGGGCCACTTAGAATATATACTTATATATATATACTTCATAATATATAGCATTAGTAGGTTGGAAAGTGGAGAGACGGAAATACTGCTATGTATAGACTTGAGGAAAGAGTGAGTATTAAAGCCTGAGCTGCCTTTTTTATTTTAAACACCATGTTTGTCAGACAATTCTTAATATTATTATTATGAAACAGGATTTATATAGCACCAAGATTTTAGGTATCACACAATAGAAGGGGAGATATGGGTAAGTAGTGAGGGTTTTAAGAAACAGATGGGTAGGCAAGGTTGAAAAGATAGGGCTTGAGTGCAGAAAGTAAGAGCAAGCTGAAAAGGACAAGTAAGATCATTTCAGAGTCGGGGCAGCTCTAGAAAAGTCTTGCGTGAATGAGGAAGTCATTATTAGATCATTGGAGGAGAGAAGAGAGTGGCTAGGGGAGTATCTTTGTACCAGGTCAGAAAGGTAAGTGGGACAAGAACTGTGGACGGATTTGAAAGCAAAGCACAGGAGCTTGAAGTATATGGGGCTGCTAGGCCCATATCTGAAAGTTAAAAATCCAGACTCAGGATTAAGTCCAGTTGTAAATTCCAAAAGAACATATCTTCGTGTCAGCACCAAGCTAGTACAAGATTTCATAGTGTGGAAAAAACAAAAGTGAATTGCGCATCAACATGATCATACATAGTCACAGGGAACTGAAAGAGCAGAAAAAGGGGGACTAAGGTAGGTCTCCAAAAAGAGCCAAAAGCAAACTATAGAATTACCAAAATAAATAAATAAATAAATTGTTTTGCACAATAGATGTAATAAAAATGTCCATCCTCCTAAAACATTAGCACAACCTATGGTATTTTCTTCTAAGAACCATTAACATCTGACTTGCAACACTGACAGTGAAAGTCTGGCAGGCAGATTACAATGTGCAAAGCTTAGACTTATTTTTGTACAATGAGGCCTAATAGAAATTTGTACTTTTCAGTATTTGTATGTTCTAGATTTGGAAACTAAAATACAATGTCCAAAGATGAAGATAGTAACTCTTGATCTATAACCTCCACATCACCTGTCAGTAATTTGATGATAGTAGGGTGCTCACCGGCTCCCCATTCCCAAGAAGGTTTTTTTTTTTGACCAGCTGGAGGAGTCTGGTGAAGGTGAGTATAAACAGGTCGGGGATACTCTAAATGTTTTCTGTTTTGGTCATAATACGTGGTTACTTTGCAGGAACATAACTATTTATAGTACATATAATTAAATTTGTCATCAATCCTTTTTTAGTAATTGTGATGCAATTATTCACTGAAATAATCTGTTACCTAATGATGCTTCATCATGAAAGAAGACTTTTATGACATAGTTATCACTACTCAACACCTAAATGTATGTGTGGGCTTACTTAGGTTTATCTCTAATTAACTGACATGACATGATGTCATGACATCAAAAGAAGTAAAATTATGCCTTGACTAATTTTAGAGAAAAGACTAAATCACAATATACAAGTACGTGTTCATCATATTAAAAAAATAATTTATGCATGTGGGTTCCTTAATGTTTTTTATTTCTGGAAAATCCCCTCAAAAAGGAAATCAGGAGTTGCATTCCTTCAGAGTGACAGCTAGTTATTATTTTTGATTGTAAGTCTTTACATTAGGCATGCATTTACTTTAGACTACACTCAGAAATGATGTTTATGGCTAATATTTCCTGCAAAGGAGAGTGTTGATCTATATGCTGTTGGTCATAAAAAGTCTGTATTTATTTATAAGTTTGATGATGAAAGGGGCTATGACTGGGCATATTTACATTTTAGGTGTACCTAAATTCATAAGCACAATCAATTAATAAGCTGCAATTCCACATACCAGCTGCACACGCATTGTACATATATACAGGTGTACAGTGTTGTCATTACAAGGGCACCAGAAGAGTTTTAAGAGACAAAAGCAAATGACAGCAAAGAGGAAGCCTGGTATCATCTATGGGTCATATTTGCCTTGGACTAATGGTTAAAAGCCACAGGAGCTGAGTTTTTTATGTCAGTGACAGCTGGATAGCTGTTTGATAGGCTGTATACACTAAATGGAAAAACCATTTAAAGCACTGCACTCTATATTAAAGGAAATGTGAACACTTTTTTTTAATTAATTGCAGTCAGGCTGGTCCTTTTAGCAGAACATATACACTCACCTGCCCCCTTTCTATTGCTGGCCCTTCCATCCTCTTCCTTCTTCTCTTCTTGGCTCAGATATTCAGCCATCTTGATTGGCTTGACTGAAATGATGTCAATCCCCTGCAGCCCCAGGGTATGTTGGGATATTTAATACATCCTGACATTCTATTCTGTTTTCTAAATAGGATGCAGTAATCAATGTGATTTATTTATATATATTTATTTATTATACCTGCCTGATTTCTTTTTTTGTGGAACTATAGTTCTGCTTTAAAGGCCAGTAATTATTGCAAATGACATGTTATAAGAGGGTAATGCTTTGACTGTCATATTAAGTCTACTTGTGAAACGAACATTAGATCTATATGTTATACGAAAACCAAACCCTTTTTTCTGACCCTCACATTAAACCTTCTTGTAGTTCTAATAATCAATAAAGCATACATACCCTACATACATATATACCCAGCCTTTATGATGATGCTAGGATAAGAGAATATGTCAATGCCAATTTGGGCTAAGTTTATTTTTAATGAAAAAACTTTAGACTCTTAATTATCCATAATTTATTTTTAGTAATTGCTTTATTCCTTTTCTTACCTTTGAAACTTTTTTTAATTTTTCCTGGTAATCATTTTTTTGCATTGTTTTAAAATTTATATTAAAATTGTTTTGTACCAGAAATTTTAGTTATAAAAGAGACAAATGCCAAAATCTAATTTTGATGAGTTAGGTTTAAATGATTAGGTTTCCAGATGAAAAAAACAGATATTGGCTATGATAATGTTAAGGGAAACAGACTATTTTTTAAACAAAATTGCAATGTTTTAATCACATTACAACAGTGCTGCTATTCTATTTTGTTTTCCCTAAACCTGTATGATCTTTATGGTCAGATAGTCAGATGTGCAAGTTCCTTCTGTCTCAGCTTGGTGAAGGGACATGATTTGGCATCTTTGCTTTGACATTGTCCTGACTGTGGGTACCATTGAAGGCTCTTTGCAAACAGGTTTTTAGCATTAGTTTTTAAAAGAAAAACTTATAAAAAAAAAGTACTGTCAAAAATAAGACATAGGTTCTTTTGTTTTAAAAGAGAATATGCCTAATAAAGATTCTATCAAGTAAGATATTGTATAAATTCTTGCCTGTTTATTCCAAAAAAGATTATGATAGTAAACATCATCGTAAGCAAATGGGGGAACAGATATTTACTCCTTTTAAGAGAGTGTCATGGGTGAACCCTTTGTTAGCGAATACAGATAAGAAATGCAAAATGAACTCTAAAAATAAAATTAAAGCAGACCCAAAACATTTGTCCAGTGTACACAAAATATCTGTAACAAAGTCTTGAAAGTGAAAGCATTTTTCTGTATTTCTCTTGCAGTATCATTGTACTTACACATCAATCAA
>NC_092858.1:113767395-113781901 GCF_032062135.1 Pyxicephalus adspersus
TATGTGATACTATAGAAAAGTGTTTCACAAAATAATTTTCAAGTCTTAGGGAACCCCTGCTATAATTACTATATCCACAGCTCACAGTACATTAGTGTAGTGGCCAGTGGGAAGAATGTCACTCGTACAGATAGTCAAAAAGATCATTGGTATCAATTAAACTGACCTAAAAGCCACAACCTGCTCATTGCTCAAGGAACCCTAGCAACCTCTGGAAGAACCCTAAGGTTCCAAGGTACCCTGGTTGAGAAACACTGGTAAAGAATAATTATTTGTTTTATTTGTACATGTCAGATTATTAATATGTATTATTTTCCAAGATGGTGCTAGACTTTGCATGAATATTCCACTGTTTATAATTTGTACAGTCTGGGTATGCATTCTCACAAATATTTATCATCAATAATCGCATACTAAAATATAACCAAAGTAACTACTAGGGATGAGCGAGCAAAATCTCCATTGAGAGTTCATCTGAGTTCGCCTGCCGTCAGAGCTGATTGGAGGCACCCGCGTGCCTCCAATCAGCTGAGACCGCAGGTTCCCACGGTCACTGGGTTATACTTATCAATACAGCCCAGTGACTGGGGAAACTGACCTCAGAGGAACTTGCCTGCAGTCACAGCTGATTGGAGGCCCCCTCGTGCCTCCAATCAGCTGTGACCACCGGTTCCCACGGTTAAAGGGAGGGAACATAGAAAACCACATAGGACCAGAGTATAGGACTAAAGTAAAAAAAACTTAGAGTACAGGTGAGTATATTTGGTAAGTACTGTAGTCCATACCTGATTTGATGTCAATTGAATAGCTTTTATAGGCAATCCCTCATGCTATATAGTAGTTACAACTGAAGCTAAAGCAAACTATAAAGGGATTGCAAAGTAGACTGAAGTATGTGTGACTACCCGAAGCATCTGTGAAGTCAAGAGGATTCTTTAATATGCAGTTTACACATCTTTTTCCATTTTTTTACCTGATAACCCTACGTGTATTATTGTTGTTAATTGTATTATTATCTATTTTTATAGCAATAAATTTACAAAGTGCTGTTCAGGGTCACAGTCATGTCATTAACTACCCCTAACTAACTGAGGAGTTTACAATCTAATATAGCCATGATCATATATCCCTAAAATGTTATAGGGCCAATTGGATATTGGACAAAAGGAACTACCTACCAGTATGTTTTTGGGCAGTGGGAGGAATGTGGAGTGCTTGGAGAAAACCCATGCAAACAGGTAATGTCCTGGATGAAATTTGACCTTGGGATCCCGGTTCTTCAAGGAGAATATGTTAGCTACCATGCTAACTCACTGTAAAGTATCTATGAAGGAGCAGGGCTGTCACCTTAGGATAGGAAATGAGTTAGGGATACAAAACCTTCTCATTTTTTTCTAATATAGGGGGTGTTCTATAGTTCTCCTTGGGAACTGGGAATAGTTTTAATTAAAAACAATGTTGCATAGTTAAATTGTAGCTTAGATGATTTCTAAAAGTTTGGAAACTAATTTGTAGGGCTTACCTACATAAAGTCCCCCCTCCCCTATCTCATCCCCTGGTCAGCTTAAAGAAACCAATCAAGTAAGATGAGTCAGCTTCATAACTTTACTGAGAGAGGGCAATGCACATAACCCTGTAAAATTTTCCATTTTGGTTGAAAAAAGAGTTAAACTATATAAAGAACAATAGAAAGGAAAAAACAAATAAAGAAAACTGCATGGGAATAGATTAAAAGTAATTACTGGTGCAAGGAGGTGACTCTTTAAATTGAAGCCCGCAGACTTAAAGAAAAAGATTTTAAAGTTGGAAAGTGATCCATATATGATGGAGGGTAACTTCTCTAAAGTCCCAATTCACTCTGTTAAAATGTTCTCAGCATCAGTGGACAGCAATATGCTAGGTTTAAAACCCAGATGACATTGTCCTTCGCTGTCCTGGTGAGCATTAAGCCGACTTGGTCAAGTTGTATGAGAAGGGCAATGGGATAGTAACTGGAGCACACACCAAGATCCCACTTACAACATTACTGTAATATGCACTCAAAAGAAACCAGCTGCAAGACTATGATAAAAAGTAAATACATTAAATGGTGATAAAAATAGGATTACAAATAAGAGAGGAATAGTTTATATTGTAGTGAAACCATCTGGCCCTGGAGAATTACATATATTTGAATTTTTTATACCCCTAGAAAGCACCCCCATCATAGCAGGAGTTATAGGAGTTCGTAAGAAAGCACATTTTGTGTTTATCAATGGATAATGCCAAAAGTTGAAAAGAGGATCGAAGATTGTACCATTTAAGGTAACAGAAATAGAATGCTGCTGAATAAAATGTTTGAGGCAACCCACTGTGCAATGAATAAATAGGTTGTAGTTAATCTTCCTCACTTAAATTCATTCATTTAGATTGCCAACCCCTAAAATTAACTGAATTAACCAAAGAAAGGAATGGGCAAACATGTTTTTTTTGTGGTAACATTTAATCAAAGTAAAGTGGAATACACAGTCATGTGTCAAAACAATGCTTACACAAAAGTTTGATTAGTGTAATTCTTACCCCAGATATTGAACTAAACACAAGGACCATGTGTTGTGTCACATAGTAAATTTAGATATATAGTCTACATCAGAGGTCATAGTTTGTAGAAACAAAATATAACAAAGAAAGCTAATATGCAATCTATGTGTAAAGATTAGCATTATTTAAAAGATACAGGATACTTATTATTGGTGTAACATGGAGAAGAAAAATAATTGAAGTGTGGCAGCGGTTGAAACATTATATAAACTTAACATGGAGTGGGTGTTGTTGGGTGGTTGGGGGTTGATATGTTGTGTAGACCTGATAATTAACAAAAGGGCAAGTGTGTTTCAAATGTACCAACAGTGGTGTTCAAATTTCTGTGTAGTACTGAAGTAACAAATGTAAACGTAAACTATGCACCTACTTGTTCTTTATGCTTCAAAAAGGTCTTAAGGAAGAAATTACCTCCAATATGAGGACAAATTGTATGTGAGAGAAAAAATGGATTGGAAGGATTAGGTATCACTGTACAATTGGTTTAACAACTTATTTACAAATACATTTTGTCTCAATGGCCAACAGAACCTATATGTATATGTATAGGTCTAGGTAACCTATACATAGGTTGTCAAGATGTAATGTTCCAGTGACAATGGACCGCAAGTAACTGGATTCATTTCAGTGGTGCCAGCCTTTACTCACACCAGCAGGGAGAGGTTTAAAACTGTCATTAATGAAAGACCAGTGCATCAACCAGTTACTAATACACTGTGCCAACATTGTATAACATAAATTTGCTTCAAGTTTTTGGGATAATACTGTATAGACAAGACATCACAAGAAAATCTTTTGTCACATGCTGCAAGGAAATGGCATAAAGGTTTCACCAGTGCATTATTACCAATCATGTCAAAATCGGGATACCTTCTGCCAGGCCAATGTATTAGGATGTCATCAATGACAACTCTTCTACTAGGCAGCAGGTAATAGTGAAGTACCATTAACTACCTAAAAAACATTTATTGCAATTAGAGACACATCCTATACCTGGAAATTCAGAATGATATAGCAGAAGCAAACAGCAATAAACAAATGACACAAAAGCAAACTAACGTCTAGTACTGGTAGGACATAGGTTATATTGGAGAGCAGGTCTGAGGTTTGTGTTGTGTCTGATGAGGAAGGTGTGGCCCTTCTTCTACAAAGTAAGTGTGTATGACAGCATGATTATGCATGCATGTGAACTGGGTGTGTATACAACAGTGAATGCGTAACACTCTATGTGACACAATATGTGAATGTTGTATTATGTGTAAAACTGACACATATATGTTACATAACAAAAGTATCTGTAGAGCTCCAAGATTACATAAATACATGCATTACTGAATTCTTGAAACAACTTCAGTGTTAAAAATGACAATCTCTGTCAATAATGCAGGAATCTCTTTTCTTGCTAGCACACGTTAAATGTAACTGTCATGTCACTCCTATCCATTTTTTGTTAACTTAGTTCTATCCTTAAGCAGTGGTATGTTGTAGGAACTAGTTAGTTAGTCACAACCAGGGCGGGGTTGGGAGTATTGGGGCGTGCCATACAAGTGCAGATACACCCTTTCAGACCTGTACAGGCTTCTAAGAAGCTGTTAGAACAAGATACTTTGGGAAGGGTAGAGAAGAGCAAGTATCCATTTTCTTGGGATTTTGTCTCGCAAAATTATACAAAGTTACTTTTTTAACCAAATAAAAACAACATAGTTCTGCTAATAGGCATATAGGAAAGACTGTGGCCATGTTGACCTCACCATCTCCACTGAAAACAGCTTTAGCATCAGAACATTTTGTGTGGCAAAATGAATCCTCTCTGGCATTGCCCTCAGACGTGCATCTGAAAAGTGGTACCAGTGGAGACCAACGTGTCAAAGAACAAGTGATGATGACAGTAAAGAGGCAAAAGCCAAGGGCTTCTCAATCTTCTACGATGAACTATGGCAACAGAGGTATGAACAATACTTTTTAATGTAGAAAAATGGCATTTTTGCTTTTGACATTTGATTTATTGTTTAAGAGATAGGAATTAAATTACCTATTTTATTATATTAAAAACACGGGATTGACTTTGTTGTAGTGAATTGAGCTAGTTAGTACCTGTGTTTTTAGCCTGGAAAAATATTGTTTTACTATTTAGTACATTGCACTTTATCTTACAGACTTACTTGCTTGAGAGGATAAGGGTACATACATTTTATGTAAATGTTTTTTATTCCTACGTAGGCTGATATCATAGGAATGCATTTTGTGCAAAGCCTTTTAGAGTCATGTTCTTTAAATTCTGCAGTATTGAAATTGATATGTTTATTTTCTCTTATAGCAAGTGACAGGACCAAAAGCTTTTCAGTAAAATAATACAGTGACTTTCCTATGAGTTGGTTCATGTTTACTGGGCTAGATTTACTTTTTTCTTTTTTCCTGTTTTCTTTTAAGCTAAGAAATTCAATTTCTAATATAGTGCCATCCTTTACCACAGTATATTTTGTACTTTCTATAGCACATTCACTTTTTCGGTGTCTACAAAAAAGTCAAGACATACATGGATCTTTGCGCAGTTTGCATGTATGTGGTTATTTATATCCAGCTAAAGTAATAACAGGGCTCTTTAATTATTTGTTTGTTTGTTTGTTTATATTGCTATCTGTAAAAAGTCAGTGTGAAATGGGTGCCAAGTTATTTACACATTGATATTAACTTTCTAAATTTGCATTCGGCTGTCAATTGTTGTAAATGCATTAAATGATGTTGGTGTATAAAAATATTACAAAATATTGCAAGTAGCTCCTAAGCGGAATCTGTCACCATATTGTTGTTTGTTGCCTTCCTAATACTTCTACAGATGCACATATTCATGTGGGTGAATTACTCATATTTAGGCCTATGATAATGGAGAAGAAATCTGCATTTATCTTGTAAAATGTCAGTACTATTATCTGCCAGCATGGCAATGGATACTTTTCTGTTGCAAGTTTATTTAGAGAAATAAAGAAATACAATAGAAGAGAAATCAAACTTAACCAATGTTATACTCCAAAGTTAGCACTAACCAGGTGAGAGTTGATAAGGCCAAGGAACACTTACAACATAACAATCATTGTTTGATTCAAATGTAAGCAGCTGAACAGACCAAAGTCAATGCCATTCTAGTAATATGACTGCGAGGTTGGCATTTTGAGGTATCAATCATTCTGCTTGCAAAATATTTTTATGATTACCTGAATGGACATTATCTTTAAGACAAATTTTTTATAAATTCTCCCTCCACTATAAATTATATTGTTTTGTCCATCTCTGTCTTCTTTCTTCTTCTGGATACATCACCTAATCTCTCACTGCGCAGGTGCGAGATCTGGTGTCATAGCCTGTTGTAAATGGGAAAAAAAGTGCTGATCCTACCATACATGCGTGAGATTGGCATTGTTTTTACCATGTAGGAAAAAGCCCCAAACATAGGCATGTGCAGAATGGGCAGCAAGAAGCTACCAGAAGGTAAAACTATGTACTAACAATATTGGCAAAGGAAAAAAAGCCATCCAGCTAATAAAAGAATTTATTATCTAATTTGGCATAAATACTGTATATAATATACAGTTGACAGCACTTTTATGTAGAGTTGGATTGTGTACCAGCTACATCAATTATAATGTGAATAGGTAACAGGTGCTGTTTACATGTCTGTGTGACCAGCAGCCCATTCGCTAGTCCATGGGAATCCATGGCAAATTTCAGATAAAAGCATAACCGGAGCTAAAAGACATGGATGAGCTAGTGAGAACATAAAACTATTTCCAAGAAAGATAGTAATGCTAGCCATGTGTTTGAAAAGAAAGACCTGTAAATTGCAGGTGGGTTTCTAGATTAAAAAAAGGATGAAACAGAGACACTGCTACCCCCAAAAGGGGCATGTAATTCTCAACTGAGCAAGAAAGTGTGCTCTTGAATTCCTAGTGATTTAAACCAGTAGAAGTAGAGGCTAAAAGAGCAATCAGAGAAACTTGCTGAGGGCATGGCGGAAGTAGAATTTGTGAGTTAGGAAAGAATGAAGGAATAGAGATTGTGCAGCTATAAATGTGATAAGATAAACTAAAAAAGTACCCCCCTGCCACAATTGTTTCTGTTGACTTTCACTACAAAGACCAATGTAACTTTCTGTATGTTTCTTTTCCGAAGTGTTCGGTAAAGCTACTAATATTTTATACATTTATCCAACTGCTTTTAGTGTACCTTTGACATATTCAGTGAGAAAATAAACTGTAATTAATTTTCTGATCATTGTTTTTTTTTTAATTAAAATATTTCTTAGGTTAACGCTAAGTGGATGATCAGTAGCTCAATTGCACAACTAAAAATGAAGGTGCATTTGACTTCCAATGTCATTAGCTGTACAAGACATTTGTTCCATTTGTGAACTGATCTATCTCTACTGATGATATGCTACAAATATTTCCTTAATATTTGCATGTAATATACATAATTAAATTGTAAATTACAATAATTTAATACAATGTACAGTGTAATTAGGTTACAGTGTACTACATAAAAGATATCTAGTACAATATAGTATAGATATATATATCTACACATATAGCACAGTAAAAATCCTATGCTATTTTAATTCCCTTTTCCTCTAACACCTTCACTTTTATGTCTTTGTTCCATTTTATGAGGCAGTGTAAAGTTCAAGATTGTTGTGGCCTGGGGAAAAATTCAAGTTTTTCAAGTTTTCGGCTGTAAATGGCTACTTGAATAATCATTTAAAGGGGACCTTTATGCAAATGTATGTTGCAGTAGCTTGTTTCCACTAAATATGAGCACTTATAAAACTGTTTAAAAGTTGATAAATCATTGACTGCTAGTGTATAATGACACATATTTTTAAAAATATTTTTTAAAAATTATTATCTAAAGTTGAGAATTTTTTTACATGAAATGTATGAAATTGGACAGTGCATTGCTTTATCTATATACTTATCTCACAATTAAAAAAATTAAAATAAAAAATATATACTAAGCATTTTGCTTTCTGTCATGGACTTATAAGTTACATAACATCTTTTATAGAAGTGCAACATGTTAATTTTTAAAGTGAACATTCACTTAGCTTAGTGAATAATGTAAAGTCATGTTCATTTCAAGTTTATATATGTTAAAGAAAAAGAATTTACTTTTTTTCTGATGGTCCATGTAAAATTCTAATTACATACCTGCACAAGCACATATAACTCCTGCCGCATGTTGGGTTCCTCCATCTTGTGGTGACATACAAACAGGCAAGATGAACTATAGTGTGCAGAAGGGGCATAACTGTTCTAGATACCCAGGGGAATACCTGCAGTAACTGGGTGAAGCAAAGTGACAGCATTTAAATAAATAGGCTAATAGTAAGATAAGTATATTTCTTTTCTTGGGTTTCTATTATGTACAAGTGAGTCTAAGATGACATCAGCACTATAAGACACACTTTAAACAAAATTGAAAATTAAGCTTTAGGAGCACAGCTACTTTCCCACGTGGTGCCTACTGCACTTATCCAATAAATGATGGTGTGGTGGTTAGGGTTTACCAAGCACACCTACTACTACCTTTTTTATCTTTAGTCTGATACTACACTACACAGTCGCATGTTAGCTGTAATCTATTAGTAACTCACTATTCTGCTTTTACATTAATTTAGTTTTTTAATATTATGTTAGTTACACTGTTTCTCAACATTATTTAAAGATTTAAAGATTTAATCCTCCCTATAGTAAATAATAGTGGTAATAGCAATCTATTGTGTAGCAATCTGGTACCACAGATCACAAAACAATGCCATGGGACAAGTTTAGTTGCACTTTAAAATGATTTTGTAGACAGAATAGAGCAGAAAATATTGACTCTCCACTAAACTTCCACCATGTGCGCATGTGCTGTGCCATCCACTCTGATGGTACAGTACAGGACATGTACACATAATGGTGATACTCCATCCTTTTTCATTACATGTGTGTATTAAATGGCTTTGCCAGTGACAGCGTGATGTCATCATGTACACATCATGTTTCAATTCTTCCCAGGTGGTGCCTACACAGTAATAAACAATGCTTCAGCCCCAATCTAGCAATGTTCAGCATGCAGCACTGCCTGGCGCTGCACAGACTTTGTGAAGTATTATTACCCATGGGAGTCACAGCCCTATATATTCTTATAGGATGGCTATACTTTTGGCCACAGGGTTTCTGGGGAATATGGCCTTCTGATAAGAACAAATGGGCCAGTGGCATGCATGCACAGAAAGAAGAGAAGCTGGCTATTGGTTTCCTTTGTGAATGTCTTGCAGCACCTGTCAGGACCACTGAGTAAACTTTGCTGAATTGAAGCTAAAGGTAAGTATGTTTTGGTGGTTATACTCAGAGAAGGGGGAATCAATTAAAGGACTAAGTCACTAAGGTGAAGGTATTCTATAAGGCACATTTTTTTTCTAGGTACAACCCACTATCCTGTTTATTAATGCACATTTGCCTGTAACAATTATCTGAAAACATTACAACTACTAGTAAATATTCTTTATTCTATATTGTTAATGAACATTATCTTTAGTGTGCACTCCAAATTTTTAGTGTAATGTGTGCAACAGATTTAATTATTTTTACATTTCCCTTTGATAGCCTCCTCTATGTATGAAACCCTGGAAGATTCTTACAATATGAATCGCAACAGCTATGTTTCAGGCAACCAGCAATCTAAGTACCAGAGTGGTAGCAGCTGGGGATACCAGGTAAGTTTGCTATTTAGGATAACATTCTATCATACCCTGCCAAAACATTGAATTTTTTTTAGTTGTGTGTTT
The DNA here is from genome assembly GCF_032062135.1 of Pyxicephalus adspersus. Taxonomy (NCBI): domain Eukaryota; kingdom Metazoa; phylum Chordata; class Amphibia; order Anura; family Pyxicephalidae; genus Pyxicephalus; species Pyxicephalus adspersus. Next base: position 113,776,802 of record NC_092858.1, read on the forward strand.
TTTTTAGACATGTGTTTACTAATGTATTGTAAACCCTGTTTTTTCTGTATGTATTTATTTTTAATTATCTGTGTACAGAGGCAGGCATGCACAATATGGTTCCCAGCCACTACTATTAAGTTAAATCAGTGTGGTTGGGAGCAAAGTTGAAGTTATTATATAATACTTCACTGAGCTGCAAGTCTGAAATGGCCCTAAAGGTGAGTACCACCCTTTTCCATTTTTGCCAGATGCATTTTACATTAAAAACAATAGAAATTGATCAAAATATAACAACACATGTCAATGCATAGGTATGCATGCAATATTATGCATTCATATGCTTTTCTTGTGTCATTACATGCAATCACCTATTTTAATATGCATTTCTAAATATTTTATTGTATAACATATATAGCAAACAAGGACAAGTGTGATTTAGGTCATTTTTGCTGTATGCTAAGCTGTCTATGAACTTATCCCATTAACATTGTAGAGCTTTAAAAATACACATAAATAGGTAATATGCAACTGAGCTTAGTTCTTAGGGTTCTTGGCTCTCCATTTCAAGAATATTTTATGGGCTAAACATTACCTGCTTGCATTTTTTATTGCTTTCTTCTGCTTATAAGCAAGACATAGCATAACACAAACCCTAAATTGTTACTGTCTGAAACATTTAAGTATCAGTTATATAATTAGCAAACTGCAAAGTACAGAGTAATACTTTGGCTCCCATGTTCTTGTGTTTGCATGATGTAGTCTTGTTATTGTTCTACAGATTCGTTAAAAGTATCTAGTTGCTAAGATATATAATAGGAAAGGTGTGCTGACAAGCAAAGTACTTTAGAAATGAACGTAAAGATCATGGCTATCCTTATGCTGAACACATTTGTTTCTAGCCTCTGTAAACATTCACACGAAAGGTGTTTTGGTGTCCTGGGTGCATGTACCCTAAAAGAAGTTGGCTTGTGTTAGACAATAGGAGGATTTTCAAGCTGATCAGTCGCTTGCACTGCCTGCATATTGAAAAGTTGGCAGCAGTGAGCGATACTGTAACTTGTACTGTGACTGATGCTAACTCCTGCTGCATGTTCACTCCCCCTACTTGTAACAACTTGTAACATTTTCCTTGGAAGCAGTAACTGCACTACAACCTCATGGGCAGTCCAAACATAGACCTAAAGCAAACATTCTGCTTTAATAGATTAAGTTCATAAAACAATTCTATTTTATTTTTAAATGATCTTTTTCTTGACAAAATTGTGACTTGTAATGACTCTTTTGACGTTAAAACTAGTATTTTATGCTAGTAGTATACTGTATATAGCTGAGACTGTGTATAACAGAAGATGTCTGCATGTCTTACTTTTATCAGAAAAAAAGAAAACAATGGGTTTCTTCTTCATTTTAGGCTATGCAAACGGCCCTGGCAAAATCATAGAATGAAGATTTATACTTTACAATAGGCTGTCTGTTTGAACTTTTGAGTTCCTTAGATAGCATTGTTATTTTCAGATAAGGTGCATTCATTTCTCAAGCAAGTTTATAACATTATTGGGCTAAAAATGTTCCAGGTGTAAACTTTTGGACATTCAAACGATTTACCCAAAGTCAACTTGTCAGTTCTATTTCTACTGACACTGACACACTCCAATGTTCCTGTGATCAATGCAATATGCTCATAAAATATTCATATACAATGTTTAATTCAGCTCTTGGTATCATTTTGTTGCAATCAGTATCTTTTTTCTGTTTTATACAATTATAGTGTTCTCTACTTCTGATTCTGTATCAGAGGTCTGTATATAGCTTTTCTTAGATGTTTTAAGATGAAAAAGTTACTGTTATGCTTGAGCCCCATGTCCCCTGTAGAATAAAGATATAATATGGAAACAAGATGGTTCAGAATGCTATCTCTTCTTAAGAAAACAAAATAAAAGCTGTTGAAGAGACAAAAAAAGAATTTCTATCTGGCATGTTTTCAAAACTGTTATTCAACCCCCCCCCCCCTCAAATACATTCAAATGATTTATCCTATCAAGCTAGTTTCATCTTATAAGCAAACAGGTAAAATAGTGAGCAAAAAGACTGCATGACCTCTTTCCAATGTTCCAGAAAAAAAATCAGCTAACATGTGCCAAAAAATAATGACAATCAGCTACAGAAGCAAAATCTTGCTAAAATTTAATTGCGTCATCATTAAAGGTAACTTGTCCTAATAGAAATATAAATGTTGACCTTTTCTGACCTCCTTTTGAAAATGCTTGGTGCTCCACTGCCATCTCCACTGAGCAGATCAAGTCACAGTGAAGTCAGAATACCTAGTGGCGTATTTACAAAGGGGAGATCTATTAGATAGCTAAAATAGCATTACCCTAACCCCTTCCTAAAAGTGAAAATCAGTTGAGATGATCATCACATTTAAAAATGACTGTTAGCGCATAATATTAATGATTTTCTTGGTGGCGTAGTATTTATAAGGGCTGTGAAGATTACCTTGATAGTGGGTATACTCATAGTAAATAGTGAAAATTAGTGGTGTTTTTTTCTTAACATCCTGACCACTAATTTTTTCATGATTGTCAGGATTAGCCATGCAACAGGACATTGCATATATCATTTTGAAAAAAAAATAGTTACTTCATGCAAATAATTCTGATTGCACATTATATGTAAATGTGGTATGGGGGTTCACTGATGATAAAATCCTGATTGCCAGGGGTTAAAATCTGTTACTCTTGCTATGAAAACAGAGATCCTAATGTGGCCGACATGATTTCCTGAAATCGTACTGCTGCCATAGACTTAGCATTAAAGCTAGGCAACTAGCAATTTCTAAAGAAGGGGTCAATGATGGTAACCACTACACTCCGTATGAGTAGGTTTTCTTAAAGCTGAAAATATGATTTGGTTTCTCAATGTAGGATATTCTGTTTTGCCAATACATGTCTGCCAGTAACTAAAAGATCTTTAAGGTTTCTCTTACCTGGTCAAATACCTTTCACCAATGCAGTTTTAAACCTAAATTGAAATGAATATGCTTTGAAGTGCAGTATATTTGTTTTGCATTTGTATGCATAGTTTCTCAAAAGCACTTTTAACACTTTTCAATTAGCAAGAGAGACACACCAAGCCCTCTGATAGAACACAACAAAGAATATTTATATTCATCATATTGTTGTGATGATAGTGGCAATAACCCAGGGGTGTTAAGTATGTGATATGATAATACACCCTATTGCTTTTGTAGCAGCTCCTGGTTTTTGCCTGTTTTCGCTGCTGTTTCCCCAGTAACAGACAGAGGAAGAATGTGTTCCTCCTGCGCCTTGAGCTACTGGAACCACACCCACATTGCTACTTTGATCATAAAGTATTAACCCTAAACTGAAAAGTGATATTGCTGCACTCACACAGTAATCAGTTCTGATGTTTTACCAGAGAGATAAACAAAAAATTACACTGATGCTGAATTCAACTAAATTCATATCAATGTAAATTACATCAACAGAAATTGCATATGCTTAATGATTAAAGTGGTCTTTTTGCACATCTGAGAATAAAAAGTGAAGAGAAATTCACTCAAACTGCATGAAAATATCATAGCTCTTTAATAAATCAACTCAAAGTTTTAACAAAGTAAACACTTTATACAATCTACTATTGTGTTTTGTTGTTTACAAAGTTGTATGAAAACATCAAAGTAAAACACACGGTTAAACACTTATTGTTATATCTGAAACACACACAAACAGGAAATTATATGATAACTATATAGCCAAACAATGCTAGAAGGGGCCTGTGATGCAACCAAATTATTTAAAAAAATATAATATACAAATATGTTAGGGGGAGGCCTAAAGCAGAACTCAACTTAACTATTAAAAAAATGTGTGCAGGCAGGTTGTTTATTGCAGAAGGGACATAACCTGCAATAAAATAAACTTACCTGCCTTAAAAAATGTTAATTACATCTGGTTCTTTTCTGGGTTCCAGATTTTAGGCCACCTTCATTGGTCAGGCCTTAATAGTCTAACTCCTGTACATGCACACGGGAGTTCATTCATTCCCTACATCCAGGGTTATGCCAGGATACCCAGCATCATATACTGAGCTTTGAATAGGCAGCTTAGTGTACATTAAAGAAAAGATTGTGAACAGAAATATAAGTTTATTTTGTTACAGAAAGGCTATCCCTTCTCAATATAGTTAGCGCATATATCTGAAACATGAACAAGAACACCCCAAAAAATGCAAAATTAAAAAAAGATCTTTAGAAATGCTGTTGTAGGGCTGTGACCAAATTGTGTTTTCTTCTCTGTGCTATAAAACTGGAAAGCCCAGAAAACATTCCTGCTGTTTGACCTCTTCAAAATGCCTATTGTAACCGGAGCTATATTAAACAGCCTTCACAGCTTTAGTAATCGTCAGTGGCTTTACTACTGTTATACTCTTTGAGATACTGTCCCTAAGGGAAACACCATTACAGGGGTTTATAAAAGATGGAGGAAGTTTTATTCGACTGATGAATCTCTGTTTCTGATATTAGCATTTACACTGACACCTGGGAACACTCAATTGGCTTACAACTTGATAAAAGCTAAGTGTGTTATTAATATTAATAATATTATTTTCATAAATATATATAATATTATTAATAAACAAGATTTATATAGCACCAACATAATACACAGCACTGTACATTAAACACAGGTTGCAAATGACTGACAGATACAGACATGTTTCTGTGTAATTGGCCATTTGACAGACTTGAAAGGCCATTTTCTCTCCTGGGTATCCTAATACTAGATTTTGACCACAATTGGGGGGCAGAGGGGCTGGTGTACATACCATTTGTGTTCCAGTACACTGGTGTTTGGGCAGCTGGTGAAACCCCCAGATCCCCTGGCCAGATTTGACTCTGCAGAGACGCCAAACCAGGTCAGAATTTGTGTAAAAAAAGAATGAGATATGATCTCTAACATTCTCCATCAAACGATTGGCAGCACTGTGGAAGCAGTGCTTTTTGGCAGGCTTGACCTGTCCCTTTCAGCTCCCTTAAAAAAGCTGATTCGTTTGATATTATTAGCAGGCAGAATCTCTCTGGCCAAGGCGTGGAGG
>NC_092858.1:113782366-113807450 GCF_032062135.1 Pyxicephalus adspersus
TTTTTGTTTTGTTGAAATACATGTACCTATTTTTGTGAAAATTCAATAAAAATATTGAAATATAAAAAAAGAATGAGGACTTTCTAGCCCAACATGCCTTAAAACAAGGACAGTGTTTAGGCATTTTGCATTTTCTTCATCATTTAGCTGTCTGAATATGGCTTTTTTGATATTCACTGACTTACTGGGACCATCCATAAGCCTTCCTACATGCTCTGATCTGAAGGCCTAGAGAGTTGGAGGCTTCACACAAGGTAAACCTAAATGTGGTCAAGTGCGATGTAATGATGGTGACCGACATAGTGGATGATATAGCTGGGACAACATCTTGCCTTACATGGCTCAAGCATCATCAGGATTTCCCAATCACGGAGCACTAAGGTGAATGGGGAGACTTTTCCTCATTTGCCTTCTAGTGCCTGGGAATCCCACATTGCCAGGAGTCCTTTCATTTTAACCCTTTAGGTGTTGGAATTTTTTATACATTTTAATATGTCTTTCAAATAAATATTATTATTATATAAATACAATATAAATAATACTGATAACAACTTTCAGTTCACTAGCTATAATTTTCACAAGAGCAGAGAGAAATTGCTGTAAAAATCTACATGCAACATGGCTTTACATAATTTTTCTTCGAACATGTATCCATATATTCAATGCATATGCTGCACTCCAAGTGTACTTATAAATGTTTTCCTTTATTCTATTAGGGTGATCTAATAAGGTATGAAATGTGCATGCTCCAAACCAATGAGCAGTTTAAAATACCCATACTCCATGCTGTGGGAGATAGTAAGGTGATTGTGTATCTTTGCAACCCCCATTCGCAAACAACAGCTTATGTTTTCTTAAGAAACAACAGCTTTCTTAAGGAAAATGTATTCCAGTGTTTGCCAGCCCACACTGCCCTATATGCTATGTCCCCTAACATTTGTTTCGCATGCAGGACATGCAAGTTCACTTTAACAGTAACATCACCCTTAACATATGTTTTAACATAACATCGGAACTAGTCATAGAAAAACCGACCCCATAACATGTCTTCTAACTAACATCAAAATGTTTGGTTTAGTTTCACCAAATACTGAAGGGACAAAGACTCAATGATGATTCATGAAGACTAATTTTTGTTCCTCTTTTCTATAGTATAGTCATTAGTATATGTCATGGCACAAATATTTTTCAAAGTTTTGGATGGAGTGTGGATGGTTAGACCAGGTTTTTCGGATTTAGGTAGGCTCCATTAGAGCAATATTCCCTCATTTCCTGTCCTACAATCTTTTGACTTGGGCTATCTTTTGAATCTTGGACTTCAGACCAATGAAAAAGTACAGAAACTCCTCAAAAGCCACACAAACAGAAGTAAGGCTAGACCCCCTAATTTATGCTTTTGTCCCCGGTACTTTCCCACACTTTCTATTGGGTGAAAACTTCCACAATATGCAACTGCTATCTAGTGAATGGATGGGTTGATAATCCTTCCTAATGATGCCCCAAATGCACCTTATCAATACACTGCAGCCCAGCACATGGCAATGCACCTTCATGTGTTGCTGTGCACTTCACTTTAAAAAGCTGTTGCTGCTTTTTTAGAGACAGCTTTAAGCCTTTTAGGGCTGTTTTAAGCAGTTATCAGTACTATTGTAACAATAAACTATATACCATTTTCTAATTATATGCACTTTTTTTATTTTAATATTTTAAAACAATTTTCACAATGTTTGTTTACTGCTCACATCATTTAGCTTTGGCTAATTGACTATTAAAGGTCCACAGTTTCATTCAGTTTTTATAAATGGTGGTATATTCAAAATATGCCATGGTGTAGAAGGAGACCAGAGCAAGATGGCACAGTCTAAGAGGATTTCAAGGTTTCAGTAATTGTATAGCTATAGCCGACATTTAATTTTTAATGTGGTAAACATTTGCCAAAATTTGCCATAAAGGTATTAGGTGAATGTACTTCCCTGTTGGGTCTATACAGCCTTAGTTACATCAAATATATGTCACACACACACACACACACACACACACACACACACATATAATATACATACAGTATATACCCCCTTTGTATATATATTACCAATGCTAAAGACATTAAGTTTCACATAAAACTGATTTTATTAAGATAATTCACCTGTTTTATTAGCATGTCTCACATTGGCGCAACGCCTTGTTCTTTCATCCAAGAGCATTAGGCATCAGCCAATATTATGTGTCAGCAACATTATCATACACACCAAACCTATTTATAAACTGTGCTTTAGGTGATTCAAAGATTTGGCTGTGAAGCTTGTATCAGCAATGATCTCATAGAAATCTTAAAAAAATATATAAAATATAGAAAATTCCTATTAACAGTAGGTTTTTAGAAGCAAAGTAAATATATCTCAGTTTCATCACCAATAATGGGCGACAAGCAAATTAATAATTTCTCAGGGCCATTTTCAAAAACATTTAACCTTAGGATCTTTTGTAAAGGGGATCTTCTTTACAACCCATACAGTACAGTTCATCCCTGTATTTAAACATATTGTATCACGATAGATAGATAGATAGATAGATAGATAGATAGATAGATAGATAGATAGATAGATAGATAGATAATGTGAAATTATGTGGCGAAACAAATGTTTTTTTTTTTAGATAGATAGATAGATATCTGTCTAAAAAAAAACCCATTCTTGCCACATAATTTCACATAATCTATCTATCTATCTATCTATCTATCTATCTATCTATCTATCTATCTATTTATTTTTCAACCCCCAATAGTTTTTAGGAGGAACTAGGACATTTAGCCCTGTGTGTTTCAGGCCCTAATATAGGTCTGGAACACAGGGTTGCACATTGTAGGTTGACCTAGAACAATTAAAGTAGGACCTTTAGCAGTTTCTAAATAACATGACATTCATTGGGACATTATATTTGCTGGAAGATTAGTATAGAAATGTATTTGTTGCTGAATTTACCAGGGTTATGTGCACTTTCTTATTAGATAAACACTCTGTGTGTATAGATATCAATACTAATTCAAATCCACATAAAGGTAATGTATAGAATATACATAGAAAAAATAAGAAAAATAATTATTTTTTATAAATAAAGTGTCCCTTTCATAACAATATAACTAATAACAAGCAATAACTCACTAATAATGAAATAAATTATTAATTTTACTAAATTCATTTTTTAATTTCATTTTTTCATTTACAGCCCCAGTACAATGGCACTCTTAAGAAGGAAACCAAGCGCTTTAGCTCACAAAGTCAATTTGACAACTATGGTCGACAGCAATTCATGTCCGTTGGAGGCCCTATTAGTCCAGGAAGTGACTATGGCTACATGCAAACCCTTAAAAGCAGTCGAAGTGAGCCAGATCTCACAGGTCCCAATATGAGACCCACCCATCGCCGTCAGACCATCTATAATGCTCAGTACCAGAATCCTCAGCAACAACGTCGTTCTGTTAGGGGAAGTAACAATAACTCAAGCTTTTACAGCCAACAAAGCTCACAGTTTAAGACAACAAACATGCCAGCACGCACACCATCTTCCATCTCAGCTGGACAACGTCAGCAAAATTACTCCACTATGCAGAGATATGAGCCAAGTTATGTTCAAAAGCAGGAAACCTATGCACCTCCACAAATACCATCCAGGTGAGTTAGTGATCACTAAATACTGTATGGCAGACCCTCAGGTCATGACAGCTACTATCTTCCTCCAACCAAACTGTCTGGCCAAAAGAAGTCTTCCAGCATTAAAGCCCAATTGAACATTCAGTTTAAATATTTTTTTATACCAAAGGCAATCATATATCTTCCCAGGTTAGCATTCATGCTTTTTTATTAATATTTGTAGCTGTTTATATTTTATTTTTATTTATTTTTATATATATTTTTTTAATTTATTTAGCGTCACAAGGTGAGCCAAAATAATCATATCACAATGCTTACTCCTAAAACAAAGGAGGCTCTGGGTGTACCTATGTTCAGGCTTTATCATAGGGCGGCAGAAGTTGCACAGCTTTCTTGCACCACATTATTGTTCCAAAGGCCCCAATGGTTGGATATAGAGGCCCAGCCCAACACAAAGACCGCAATTTCCTCCCTTATGTGGATCCCTCACTGTCTGAGACCTGGGATAGCCTATCCTTCCTTACAGTACTTCTTATCCGTTTGGGACAGGGGGAAACGCCATCCGGACATTCAGTTCAGTTTTCAAGCCTCTTGCTCCACTTTGTTCCCACAGGGAATGCCACCTCATCACTTCGGTCATGGTTTCTTTGGAGTGGGGGACCTTATTTCTGGGTGGAATTCGGTGCAAAATGGCATTCGAGAGCACTTGTAAGTCCCTGGCTGACTCAGCATTGTCAGCTCCCTCCTCCAAAATTCCATATATGAAGGCATGGGAACGGGATTTGCATTAATCATGGGGAGTTGCGTCTAAAGTATTCCTTAACGTGGGTCTGGTTGAACTGAATTACAAAGTCATACTATGCCGGTACCTAGTTCCTACCAAGATAGCCAAGTGTTTCCCAGGTTCCTCCGCGCTCTGTTTCAGAGGTAGAGGATTGCAAATTGCTCCTCAGCTCAGTGTCCTTTTTGATGTGGACACACTTACACTCTCCCCCGTCCCCATTTGTCACTTTCTGTCATTTATTTTTTTGTTAAACAAGAAACGCATTAACTCGGGGTCCACCTTAAGTTTTGGAGGTATGATTACATTTTATTTCTTGATAGGACACTGTATTCTACTGTATTCAATATGTACCTACCAAACCCGTACTCTGTTATTTAAATTCCTTTTGTTTTGTTAAATTTGTCTTTTTTTCTGAATAAAAATGGTTGAAATAAAAACAGATTTTGTTGGGAAAAAATCATATGCAATCATATGCAAATTTGTTGGTCACACTGTACTGATAGGGTGAGTGGCCTAAAGGGGCATAGCTAGCTAGTGACCTGTGCATACTTAGCATAAATGTCACAGTTCTTGCAACTAAAATATACCACTGATGCATGTGGCCCCCTTGTAACCCTGCAGCACTGATAACCCCCAACACTGCCTTCCTTCCAGTACAGATCACATCTGCCCGCTCCACCACGCACTAATAACCTCCGCCTCTTAATACTGTCCTTCACCAATGATAGGCTCTGCATACCCCAACAGCCCCTCTTCCACCTCTAAACTCTGTGCAAATTTCTTTACATCACTAATCACCACTGCTTCCCCTGCAACCCCCCTTCCCCACTGGTCACTTCTGCAATTCTCCTGCGAATTCCCCCCACCACTGCAAATTTTTGCCCCTTAAACTCCTCTCCAGCTGCCACTTCCCCATCACTACGACTGAGCTCTCTTCATGACTGAGCACCTCTAAGTATTATTTAATAAATACTAACTTAGGCTTGTGATGTTACTGGTAAAGTAATCGGTTATCACCGAAAGCCAGTTAAGCAATGAAGCCATTTTCACCAGTAGTGACAACATCACTGGGGAGTAAATATTTTTTAAGTAGCTTGCCTCATGGTAAGTCTGGCTCTAAATCTAGGTTCTACAGAACAAAATGAACAGTTTCAATATAGGACATATAGGATTCACTAGGAACCAGAAAGGTTGTTGAGTTTTATCTGGGCAATTTTAATCCTATCTATATGTGGTTAGGTAAAAAAGTGTCTGTGTTCCATTGCTATGAAATTTTAATTTCCATGTAAACCAAAGTTCTTGAAATTTCAAAAAATGTATCCTATGTATGGCCAGCTCTACAGTAAATAACTATTTCTATATGTGGAGGTTACACTTCTCTTCCTTCAGTCACAAGGAAGGTCTTTGAGTCCTGAGTAGAGAGACCTCAAATCAAACCATTGCTTTACCCATGCAGATCTGTTCACACTAAAGCAGTCTTTTGCATTTAACAATGTAGTTTGTAGTGCTGCTCAGATAACATTAAGGATATGGATGTGTTAGGTCACATATTCTATACATTTTGTGGTAGATATTTTGCAATAGATTCGTTTGTTGTGTTCTTTTTGTCATGATATCCCCTTTCTACCCTTATCTTTCCCTTGTTTGTTCGCTTTATGACACCAGTTGTTCTTTATACTGCTGTTCTTGTTATTGCATTGCACTTTAATTTTGATGTAAATATTTTGTTTGTTTATTGATTTTTTTTTGTTATTGATTTGTATTCTTTACCTATGTTTATTAAAGAATGTTAAAAAAGAATTAGGGATAAGGGGGTCTGTTCCTTTCAGAAGCCAACCAGATTTTAGCTGATATTTTTCTAGTATAGAGCAGTTGTCCCCAACCTTTCTGATAGCAGGGCCCAGTAACATAGAATAAAATTTTGCCGTGTTCTGGTATATGTACAACTTACACTACTCTGCTATTCTCAGCAGCTCTGCCTCCTGACAGCACACTAGCTGAGAATAGCAAAATAGTGTAAGAGAGCTGGTGTGCTGTCATGTGGCAGAGCTGCTGGGAATGGCAGAGAAGTGAAAGCCTTACACACATTGCTCTGCCATTCTCAGAAACTTCTGTATAAGCAGTGTGAAGGGAGCCGCCCTCACTCCCGCTGAATGTGCTCCTGCTGTCACACTGTCACTAGCTTTAGAGCAGTGTGTGATGTGATGGTGCCACAGCAATACCATTTTCGAGGTAATGAGCCACAATAGTCCCAGACATGCACCTACATTTTATTACACCTACAGCTCCCCATTCAGGAGAAATTGGGGTTCAGAAAACATAAAGGGACATTTAGTTGTGACAGGGCACCATGGTATGGTTGGAGTGATTAAGTTTTTGTGGGGGAGGGGGGGATAGCCACAGGAATCCCCCACTTATCTTACATTTCCCTTTTTTCTACTGTTAAATAGAAATTTGGGTTCAGAGAAGGTAAGTGGCCAGATTTTTTTTTTTGACAAATACAGTGGCATACATCACGGATTTGTGCAAGTAAAGGTGTCATTTTTTTCACTTTATTTTCACTTTAGTTCCATTTTAATGAGAAAAGATCCCTGATTCTTATTAGGATTTTATGTTTGGGACCCCGTATCTGGTAACTTATGTTCAGGGGGATGAAAATTATGTTTAGTATCACCTCTCAGGGTCCACTGCGTACCCTGATAATTTCAAATTTCTACAACAATTGGTGTGGGAGAGATGAAGGTTTATAAATTGGGGGTAATGACAGCAGCATGGACACAGCTCTCATGCTGCCGGTGTACAAGGGGTAGAATTATTTCACAGTGCAAGGTGGGGGGGGGGGGGGGGGGGGGGGCAGCACAGCTGATCTCCGAGGTTCATAGAGCACGCCCACTTTCGGGGAGCTCACATGGAAGCTCAATCCCATAGAAAAGATAGGAGATGCCTACGCAGACATTAGTACCCAATCCGAACGTACGATTTTCTGCCTCCTGCAATTTCTGGCCTGCCAACTCGCCCAGGGGTTGGGGACCACTGGTATAGATTTTTAAAAAAACTGGTATTTTACTATATTGGCATTCTGGTATTTTGCTTTGCTGTGTAGTACATTATTCTGGTTTTTGTTTGCAACTCTAATTTGTAAATGTATTTGTTTTTATTGCCATAATTTTTTTTACTATTATTACTACTACTATTACTGCTGTTATTAGTACTATTTTATTATTATTTTTTTCTTAATGATCTATTTTTTCCCATGGGTATAATTCAGAATGGAGTCCCGTGATGAATTTGATGGGCAATCTATGACAATCGAAAAGGCAGTGGAACTTCTATCATATGACAAATACCAGACCTCTGGAGCCAATTATATACAACACACGTGCTATCAAGATGAAAACGCTAAGAATGTGGTATGTACTTAGAAATAACACAATAAAACATTTTTCAATTAGGAGTTCTATATTTATAGCTAATTTATAGCTATAAATTAGAAGAAGGTATTTGTCTTGACTGACAGAACTAAGTTCAGACTGTTCACCAAAGATTTGTTGCACTAGGTTATTTTATGTACCTCCTAAGAAAGTTGAACACAAAGATGAATGTGCACTTAGGCTTTTATATTTCCTTATTAATGCTCCAATGTTTTTTATGATATATGCTTAGGTATACCAGCACAATGGAATCCCAAAGCTAATCGCTCTGTTAGACAGCCCAAATCAGAATGTACAACAAGCAGCAGCTGGTGCACTAAGGAATCTGGTCTTCAAAAATAACCCAAATAAAATTGAAACAAGTCAAAAAGGAGGTGTCCGTGCAGCTGTCAACCTTCTGAGGAGAACCCCCAATGAAGAGACTCAGAAGCAATTAACAGGCAAGTGTCTTGGCACTAACTTTAGTTTTTAGCATCTAAATATGTCCTTTAAATCAATGTACTTGGATTCAACTCTCTCCCCTTCCCCAAATATAGTAAAATCTATTAAATGTATACAGCCTGTAGTTTTCACTGCTGACTAGGCTGGCATAGTGTTTTATAAAGTTTCTCTGTTCCTTTGTAGTTAGGTGCACAGAGATGAAGAAACACTGGAGAATGACTGTGGTTGGTAAATGATTTAGCTAGAGACAGCTATTTTTCCAGTGGTATTCCCTAGCATATCTGAATATCAAGGGAGCTCTAGAAGAGCCAGAGGTTTGAAAAAGTGCCCTAGCCCTAGACGGGCCAATCAGTGTTTGCTACAACTTATGGACTTGAGGTTAATCTTTGTTTAGGAATTGCTGCAAGGGGAGTTGTATGAGTGTTTGAAACAGTCAGTTTCAGATACCTTCCAGTGAAGTGTTCATTTATTTTATTTTTTTGTTTAATCTCTTGATAAGCATGGCACACACATATCTATTTTCAGTAAACTTTAGTCTTTTAAATCATTGTTAAAATATTTTTTATAATATTCATATTAGTTTAACTTTGCATCACATTTAGTATGGAGAGAATGTAAATAATGGTTAGTGCTGTTGCTTATTAGTTATGAACTACAACTGATTTTCCCTTCTTTTTTTTTCCTTTCTTTATGTAGGTCTTCTGTGGAATTTGTCCTCAACAGACCAACTAAAAGATGAACTTGTTAGGGAAGCTCTTCCTGTCTTGAATGAATGTGTAGTGATTCCATTCTCTGGCTGGACAGAGAATGGAGTATCTAATAACAAAAGTGGTATGCACCCTGAAATATTTTTTAATGCCACTGGGTGTTTAAGGTAAGAGGCCAGTACTAATTGTTGCACACTATTTCCTGAATTGTGAATGATGCAATCAAATATTCCCTTTTTGTCTTCTGTGCTAAAATGTAACTTTGATTGTCTTCAGAAATCTTAGTTCAGCAGAGGTTGGTCGTCAAGCAATGCGTAACACTCCAGGGCTGGTGGACTCTCTTATGTATTATATCAAGAAACAAGTGGCCAATAATAACCCTGATGACAAGGTAAGCTCTGATTTTAAACTCTGTATTGTTAGCAATAAGTAGTATTGAGTTGTTCTTTGTGCTTTTGGCAAATGCCCTAATGCAGGTCTATCCCCATTTTTTTAGGATTACATAAGGGTAGGCAAGCCCTTTATGTAAAGTAAAAATTATTATTTGGAAAAAAAAAAAGGGTGAAGCCTCTCCTCTTCTGTCTTTATCGCCATGATGATAAAGACAGAATGGGATGCCATGCATACCAGGGGGCTTCTAGTTGCTCCTTCTGCTCGGGCATGTGCAGAAAGGACTTTTACCTGCATGGGGGAAAAAATGAAGATCTTACATATGCGCAGTGAGATCAGCACCCGGTTTTTCCCCATATCCAGCAGTCTGATCCTGATCTTGTGCCTGCACAGTTAGATCGAGATCGGATGATGTAGGCAGAAGCTGGAAGACAAAGAAGATGGTGGCACCCGATGCTTCCTCTGTGCCAAGACAAAGCTGGATTCCAGGATGGCACAGGACCCAATCCTGGAAAGCTCCGGAGAGATCGAAGGATCTGTGGAAGATAAAATGATCTTTTTTTTTGTTTTAGTTTAGTGCCGCTTTAACACTGCTATTGTGTTTCTTTCGCAGTCAGTAGAGAACTGTGCCTGTATTCTGCACAATCTTTCCTACCATTTGGATTCTGAGGTGCCCAATAAGTATTCTCAACTGAGTGACCAAATGCTGCGCAACCAGCAAACAGACAAAGCTTCAACTGGTTGTTTCAGCAATAAGAGTGAGAAGATACAGGTAATTATAATCTTTGTATACCATTCATGTTTACAGTATACATATACTTAGAAAGGAGAGATGAATTCTACTAATACTGCAAATATTGCTATACTATGGTAGTACAGAAAAAAAAGTCTTTAACTGGGAAACGTGCAAATAAATTGTACACTTATATATATGCCAATAGGTAAATACAAAATTCTAAAATTAAGTACTAACATGAACATCAGTAACTTTTATGGTTACTTCAAATTATAAATTTAAACAGTAACATACCTGGATTTAAATAGAGAAAAAATGTAAAACGCAGAAAAGGATAATCCAACAGCGGGCACACATTGTACATAATAGTCACTATGCACCCAGCCATTCAGATCAAGTAAGGCCGGTAGTTTTAGATTAGTATGGCATGTGAATAGAATCTTTTCATAATAATAAAACATTCTTCAACTTGACTAGAAAATGAAAGTCATGAATCAAGCATCACATTTTGGATGACTTTTCTTACTTCCAATGCCTCATTATTTTGTTTTTTTGCATAGAATAATAACTTTGAGCTGCCACTTCCTGAAGAAGATGTTAATCCTAAAGGGGCCAGTCTGCTATCTCACTCCAGTGCTATAAAGACATACTTGTCTCTTCTGGGGCAGAGTAAAAAAGATTCCATCTTGGAAGCAAGTGCTGGAGCTCTACAAAATCTGACTGCAAGCAAGGGGGTGGTAAGTCACTGAAAGGCCCAGGATACATATGTAATATGTGAAAAGTGTCATGCCAATGCTAGGGTGTCAATTCAGCTCCTAAAAAAAGTGCCTGTATGTACCCAGCCCTATTTATTAAACATATGTTTGGTCCCAAATAGTGTTAAGCTGCGTACACACTTGCAATTTTTGTCGTTGGAAAGGATCTTTCACGATCCTTTCCAATGACAAGGGGCTGCAAGATGCATAAACGATGCTGTACAGCACCGTTCATGCTCTATAGAGAGGGGAGGGGGAGAGCGACGGAGCGGCACCCTGCTGCGCGCTCTCCCCTTCCCTTTCATTACGATCGGCTGTCGTCCATCGTCCGTGGATCCGGCAGGTCGGTCGTCCGGACGATGGACGACACCGACTGTACACACGGAAGATTTTCGCCCGATAATTGGCCGATGCCGATTATCGGGCGATAAAAATCTGCCGTGTGTACGTTTTATTAAGCTCCTACCAGGCTCTATATCTCCTTTCACATCTAATACACAATAACTAATAGTTACGATCTTAGATGTGTATCTGATACAATCTAAAATGCTGCATTAAAATAAATCATTTTTCTTGATGACTTTGTCCTTTGTTATGAATATTGTACATAGCCTATTTATGTGTGCAGTGCTTATTTGCCAGTCTAGAAAGTAAAACAACACTTTTGTTTCTATCATTATTAACTTAGACCAAACCTAGGCAAACCTAAACCTAACCTGATTGTGTCTAAACAGTACCCTGAATTTGTACTTTCTGTCTGGAATTCCTCTTAAATATCAGCTCTCTACAGGGGCTGTCATTAAGGAGATGCAAAGTGTCCCGCTACATGAGGGCCCCAGACCCTCCTCAGCCAAATTGGGCCCCAAATCAGTCACCTTCGGCCTCTTTTATTTGCAATTTCAGATCTAGTCTGAGGAGATTTAGAGTTTAGTTCTTCCATTCAACTAAAATAATTTACATATTTATAGAAAAAGAATGTAAAAAAATATTTCGAATGACCTTCACTGAAGTGCCTTTTTATGTCTATGTGTAACATTTATAGTCTATCTGGGTTTGTATGGAAAACCTTTATGCAGCTAATGGCTGACATAACACACAGTGAATGGCCCAGTAAACTTTTAGGGAACCTCCACAACAGTTATTTTGACAGCCTTTCTTAGATTTTATTTTTGCTTCTAGATGTCCAATGGGATGAGTCAGATTATTGGCCTAAAGGAAAATGGACTCCCACAAATTACACGATTGCTCCAATCTGGAAATTCTGATGTTGTAAAAACAGGAGCATCTCTGCTAAGCAACATGTCGCGCCACCCAGCTCTTCACAGAAGCATGGGTAAAAGTCATAAAACTATCTTTTTGTTATACCCATTCTTTATATTGGTTATTTATTTTACCACTTTACATCCTATATTAGGTACCCAGGTGCTTCCAGATGTCTCTCGCCTTCTGTCCCAAACCTCTACAAGTACAACAAACTCAGAAGATATATTGTCCTCAGCCTGTTACACCATGAGAAATCTTGTTATGTCCCAGCCACAAATGGCAAAGCAAAGCCTTTCTACCAATCTAGTGGGAAATTTGGTCAATATGTGCAAGAGTGGGTAAGAAGAATGGGTAGTTTACTAAATAGAATGGTATTCCAATTGTGTTGTCATCCATCTTTATTTCTCAGTTGGGTCTTACTAAATAAAAACCAAATATTATCTATGTATTTGCTAAAAGGCTTGTTCATCCAAAATTATACCCAGGCTTTTTGCCAGTTGCTAATACCATATATAGGCTCCCAAGCTGCTATGTATCATAGGAGTAAGTTATGAACAAATCCACACCACTGTTCTCACATTTCTTAAATTAAATACCTTTTGAGCAGTATAAAGGTTATTTTGGTAAAAGTAAATTAGATGTTTCTGTACATTTGAGTGTAGTAAATTAGTTACAAAAAATTATGTGAAACTAAAATATGTGCTTGTGTTTAAACAACGCATAGCATAGCATCAGACCCCAATTCTTTTTTGTTAATGAAATTATACTAAAACAATACAAAGCCAAATTATCACAAATACATTGTGCAAAATACGTTGGAATATCTCTCTGCATTATAACAGTTGCAAATGATTCTCAGCCCCATTTCCTTCTTTAATCAAGTCATGTATGACTATTCTAAATATAGTTTGAACAGAATGCTGTACACCGAACTGTATTCCCGAATGTAAAAAGACCACTTTTAATAAGAAACTATAGTAAGCTAGGATTCATTTTATTTATTTTAAGTTTATTTTCTTTGTTTTGCAATTTATATAAACTTTATTTTAAAAATAAATATTGAATACACCCATGTCATTCTTGCTTTTACAATGCATGTAATACAATACATGTGTATTGCTTTTTTTGCTCTAAATAAACTTCTTTAAATAGCAGAGAGAAATAAGGAAGAAGAGGCTGAGTCATTCTCATTCTCTCTCTCTCATTCAATGTTATATGAACCTCACCTATTGAATTTTTTGCATTAAACCATATTAGCCTGGTAAAAACAAGAAAAATAGCATATTCTTACATTTATTTATGTTTTACAGAGCCTCACCCAAAGCTGCAGAAGCTGCTCGTCTTTTCCTAACAGATATGTGGTCTCAGAAGGAGCTTCAAGGGATACTTAAACAGGTGAAGTACATATTACAGTCCCATGTATGCCAGAAGATAAAACAAAGATGGTTTACTATTTGTTTCCAGTTGCACATGAACTAAATCGAAAGCAGCAAGCTATCTCAAATTAATCTTAAATTAAGCTAGCTGATTCAGTTAAATAGGTTAAAATCTTTTTTTAGGTATCCCTAACCTAACAAATCCACGGTCAGGTGAAGCTTTGTTAGTTACAAAGAATATAAATATAATAGAATATAAATAAAAGAAACAAGAATATTGTTTATGCATCTTTTTCCTCCACACTAGATATTTATTTAAGTATCTACATAATATGATTTACCAAAAGTCCCCGTCTTTTTTTCCATTAGAACCTTCTATAAGGTTGATGTTTTTTTCTTTCTCATATTTAACTACAAGGCGGGTGGAAACATACAATTTACAAGATACTTCCCCTACCTCTCACACTGATTTATTAAAATCTGGTTTAAAAAAAAAATCATGAATTCTTTTCCACATTGTTTAAGGAATAATTTCACATCAGAAAAGTTTTATGTCTCCATGTAATCTCAATAAACTAACACATGTACTTTTCCCATTACAGCAAGGACTGGATAAGAGTTTCATGGGATCACTAGCAAGTTCTGCGCTTCGAAACACAGTTTCACGAGTTTTTTAAATCACATTCTAGGAAAACCTATCTATGAGGTAAAGAAACATTTTTTAAATGTTTAAAATATTCTTTTACTTAAAATATATAAAGTGTGTCATTTTAAAAAGTTCCTTTCTTCACAAATTTAATCTTTTTTTAAGACATTGTCACTCATGGTAACAGCAACAAAATGTTTGTATTTGCATTAGTTGAATTCAGATATATATCAGTTTATTCATATATGAATAAAAAAGCAATCATTAGCTTTGGAGTTTACTTTATTCCCATTTTCCTCAAAAAGTACATTTTTGAACTGCTTACAATTAATGCCACACCCACATCAGGGTAAATGTAAAATATGTATTTCCTCCTCTAATATTCTTTACTTTTTTCAGCAGATTCCCATTCCAACTGTACTGTGTGATCTGCAGAAGTGCTGGGGCAATGAAAAGACAAACCACCATCTTAGGAAACTTCACATATTTTGCCTTTTGGGATAACATTTATTTTTTTAATAGCACGCTCAATATTAGGATGTGATCAGCAAACTGGGACTGCCAATTTACAGACATTTTAACAAATTGCAAAGTTAAAAAATTGTCAGGCAATTCTATAGTATATTAGAGTCACAGCTTCAAAATTAATATTCATTAATAGGTTGCTTTTACATGGGTTTAATATATATGTAAATATTTTAGCTTCTTTTCTTAGTATTTGTATATCTGCAAAAGAGATAGGTGAGATATAATCATGAATTATATCAGAAAGAATAACACTACCAAAACAACATAGTTATACAGGATTTTTTTTATAAACAATATGGAATGTGTTTTATTTACTGATACCATCGTGTTTTTTTCTGTAATAAAGCAAACTCCCAGGTAGTATTAGATCACACCTGAGATTATGTCTCTTCAAATGCCTGTTTTAATTTACCTTTTAAAATAATTTTTAGCTTTACATTATGCTTTAGTTATACAAGCAGGTGGAGGGACATTGCAACTGTTCAGAATTGGTCATTAATGTATTGTGGGCACACTGCTCATATACTAAACTTGTTCCATAAAGCAATGCTCTTGGCTGAACTATGTATTAGCATCACCCATGTAGATCATGGGGCTCTTTTCTGTACTTGTAATGTTTAGACAAGCACAGACACATATTCATCAGTGCAGTAATTCAGTTTGTTATGAAAAAAAAATATTCAGTTGTGTTTACAGCAACATAATTATTTTTAATAATTAATTTTCTTTTTTAACCAGCTTTAAATAGGGAACTAAATAAATGTTGAAATGCATACATCCTACATTTTAGAAAATCCTTATTTGTACCACTTGCCTAAAATAACGCCATACCCTCCATTTTTCTTAACCTGTAATGACTTTACTGAAAATGTACAAACAATTGAAACTTCATATTTTCCCACATTACCATGTGCCTTTAAATATAGGCTAAAAAGCACTTTTTATACTCCACCCATTTAACTGCAAATGTGAAAGTATTATGTTTGTGGTATTAATTGTAAATCAGCTCTTTAATCCCCCCCCCCCCCTTAGAAATAGAAATATTTTGGTCTAGTTATCTATTTTTGTAAACATATTTGTAGTACTAAAGAGTATTTTTAGATAAGTTACTGAGGATCATGTCATGTGATCTGTTATTTTAGAAAAAGCAAAATAATTTATTAATTAGCTTCGACAATATAGGTGTCATCACTGAAATTCTTTATTGATAGAAGACATTTAAAACAGCAAATTGTGTAACCAAAATTCTGTACAATGCAAGGCATTGACATGAAGGACATTTTTGATGTAGTCAAAAGTCAAAAAGTTTTTTTAAATATTTTCCTTATAGCAAAAGTACAATAATCAAGTATTAAAGTGAACTTTATATATAAAAGATATATATATATATATATATATATATGCAATGGGGCTTCTAATAGCTTTTTAGTTACTCTGCTAAGCTAGAGACCTAGAACTAATGTTAAACGTGTCACTTTCTTTTCTCTATATGGTGAAAGTATATCACTGGTGTGTGCATTTTAACTGTTTACTTGAAATATTTTGATGTACATAAGGACATGTACAACCAACATTTGTAAAGTGAAGAAATTGGCAAAAGTTTTTGTTAACACCCAATGGGACCCTCAAATGTAAAAACTAACTTGCTTGTAATATGCCTTCCAAGGTTTCTTCTTTTGCCCATTATCGATTTGCAAATTAAAATATCAAATGCAATATTTTCTGTTTGTATTACATACTTTATTATAGACCCAGTGACAATTTTAATCTCAGTGCCTTTCTATTTAATACAGGCAGATAAGGGCAGGTGGGAGGGGTCAGAAGGGTGCTGTGCATAGTTTTCTGAAAACAGGAAGCTGTGGTAATACCTACATGTGATGCCTGACCTCAATAACTTAAAAGGCTTAAAAAGACTGAAAGGAGTGGCTCAGGAACAGTTAGGCTGGGTAGGAGAGGGACATTTCTTTCAGTAGTATTAGAACCAAACAAACCTTTTATTAAAGTAAACCTCCTAAATGAGTTTCCTCTATTTCAGGGAATATCAGCTGCATTTTATTATATTACTTTTTTGACTGAGACGAAAATGATGTGCAGATTTGGTAATATACACAGGTTATGTTGTATATAACATGTACAAGTTTTAGAAAATATTGTGTATTGTATAGAAAATCAACCATTTAATTAGAGAGCAGCCAGAAATAAAACTAAGACTGACAGCTCAGCAAGAATAGCACTGAACATAACAGCAGAGCAGGTCAGGACATTACCAAGATAGCTAGACTCTGAACAGACATGTTTGGGAGGCAGTTAAATCATGGGAACCTGATGATGTAACTAAATAAAGAAAACGTGAACAATAATTGGGAGCAAGATGAGCAAGTTTTAGCAGGGAATAAAACACAGTACAGATACACAATTGAGCAAAATGATTGTGCCATACTAAAATAATTGGCACATACCTGAACAAATTCAGTCTTGGGTTTAAATAGCAAGAAATAAGTCTATGTCGTTTTACAGTTATTCTAACCTGTCATGCTGATCCAGTAGCTTTATTACTTTGAGTGACTGAGTGGGTTGAAATATACAGGTCAGAGGTTATAAATACATCTGACAATGCCATAGCACTTCTAGCTTCATAAATCAGAAAAGGTCGGATCTAGAAATAGTTAAGCCACTAGTAAGTTCAAAAGGAGGTTAGTAATGACATCCTACATACTTTTAAATGTATTTTGCTTTAGAAGGTTTTTATTCTGGGGTGTATGCCCATTGGGTTATGACTGCCAAACACAAGCTAGACAAAGTTAAAAAAAAAACTCCCGGACTATTTTGATGAGTTAAACATAGCTATTGCTGGACAACTAATATAGTAATATTGGCTGGATATTATTTGCAGTATACAAATTTTTTTTGGCTTATTAGCAAGTTATCTCTGCACTTTAACAAAGCTTTACTGGGATTTTGGTTATTGTGCATGTGTCCTTTATACATGTGTATTGTAAAATGTTGTTTATAGCTTAATTTTTATGCTCTCTATAGTAAATTTGCACTGCACTATGAGAACATTCTGAATAAATGCTGCAAAAAATAAAAACATTTTTGCTTAATGATTGCACATGATGGTCATAATTATGCTCCCAACAAGATATTTTGTTTTGTGAAGTGTAAGTAGTTTTTATTTTTCTGAATGCATATACAATTACATAATATACATTATAATATTGTTAAATAGAAAATGCATAGTTACTTGCTGTCTGTTTCAGGTAGCATGTACTGGCCTAAAGTAAGTATGGAAATTAGGAGATTTTGACAATCATATACAGATAGTATGCAAGGAACAAGACATTTACTGCAATTGTAACCCCTAAACGTCTCTCATGATGGAGTCACAGGAAACATTTCTTAACAGGATGAAGGGTCCCATTGCTTACCTTTCCATCTGAAAATGTTAGGTATCCAGAATTTATGGTGACATATATTATTTTTTCCCTAATCATTTTCAGAAGGAGGTCAGAAGTGGCAGTCTGATTTCCTCTTAATCAATTTTTACATCTTGTAGATTGGCATGGGTTTTCTTAGTCCTTAAAGCTAAACTCTACCCAAACAGCTAAAGTTGCAGATGAAATACAAATATAGGCTCTACCAAAGAATTTATGTTTCTGACCGTTTAGGTTTTTTTTTATGGCCAGTTCCAAGAATTCCATAGCTCTGCCACAAAGCATTGCCCTGGCCAAGAAGGAGACATATTTTTTCTCTGCAGCAGTTCAGTAGAGTTTAGAGGTACATCATAAGAGAATCTTAAAATCTAGGGGTTGAACTGTCACTTCTTAGAAAAAAATTAGGCTCACTTTACCTAGGTAAAGCAAAGGCCACCTTAACTAAGCGCTGTAGAGTATACTATGAACATGGAGACAAATGTGGTAGATTACTTGTCGGGGCAGGTAGTTTAAGAGAGCACACTCATGTCCCCTTCTTGACCTCTCCCTAAAAGTAGAGGATCTATTTAATTAAGGATGTTGCAGTCAGGTTCGGGACTATTAGGACTCTCTGTATAAACATAACCAGACTCCTCCTGGTAATGCTGATTCTCCCTTTAAATTTGGACTGGGTACTTGCAGAAAATGGACCTGCCATGTCTCTCTTTAAAAGAAAAGCTTCTATCGCCTAGCTTCATTGATGAATTTAAGGCAGGTGGACTGAAACAGGGAAAACTCCTAGCAAGGACAGCTTTTCTCTTCCATGTTTTAAAGCTTTTGCAGACACCCTTCCCTTGTATTTTGTGGCTGTTACCACAAGAAACTCTTAGGGCCCTCAATACTGTCATATCGAAAGCAGATAGGTCAGCCTGTGCTAGTTATAGGCCTATCTGTCTTCTTAATCAGGACCCTAGGCTCATTACCAAGATTTTGACTAACAAAATAAAAAAACATCTGCATAAGGTAATTCACTTTGACCAGGTTGGCTTTAGGCCCTCTCGGGAGGCAAGAGGCAGCAACACTAGAGCCATTAATTGGATATTTGCGGTCAAAACAGTGGGGAAACCTGCTTCACTTCTCTCTATGGGGCTGATTTTATTAAAGCTCTCCAAGGCTGGAGAAGATACACTTTCATCAGTGAACCTGGGTGATCCATCAAACCTGGAATGGATTTCTTAAAGCAAATTGCAATTTGTTAGCAAATTTTTTCAATCCTGGACCAGATCCATTCCAAGTTTGCTGGATCATCCAGGTTCAATGATTAATGTGTACTAAAAACAATGCTGGTAAATGAAGAAGTCTGGCAAACACAATAGGGGAGTTGGAGCCTTAATGAATTATACACATTATCACATAGTTAGTATTGCTGAATCCTGGCTTTGTTCTTCACATGACTGGGCTGTCAATATTCCTGGTTATGCTCTCTTCCGTAAGGAGTCAAACAAAAAGGTGGTGGTGTCTGTCTGTATGTGAGAAGTGATCTGAAAGTGAATGTGAAAGAAGAAATTGTTGATGGAGCATGTGATGAGGTTCAGACACTATGGGTGGAGTTGAATGTGGGGATACATAATATACAATTCATTTTTGGAGTCTTCTATAGGCCCCCCAGGAAGAAACAGAGAATCAACTACTAGCACAGATAGAAAAAGCTGCAAAAACTGGAAATGTTTTATTATTGCGAGATTTTAACTACCCTTACATTAACTGGAGTAATGGCAACTACTGCAACTGTAGGGAGGAAATTTATGAATTTAATACAAGATAACTATATGGTATAGTTTATAGAAGCCCCAACTAGAAATTATACTCTGCTGGACCTAGTTCTTTCTAACAATGTAGAGCTTATAACAAATGTAAAATATATAAAAGTGAATCTGGGTAGCAGTGACCATAATTTGATTTAATTTAATGTAAGCTGTAAACAGGAAGCAAAAACACTAAAGAACATCCTAATCTTAAACTTTTAATTTTAACAGAGCAAGTTTTCCATTATTAAGAAGGGCTCTCTGTGACTTGCACTGGGAGACAATATTGTCCTCAAAAAACACATAAAGAAATGGGAATGTTTCAAGTCTGTTCCATACAAGCACACTAAAAATATATTCCAATGGGTAATAAGTTTAAGAGGCTAAAATTAAAACCTTTGTGGCTCACAGCTTGTAATGTTAAAAAAGCAATAAAGAACAAGAAAAGGGCATTCCAAAAATATAAAAATGAAGGATCACCTTTATCATTTGCAAACTGTAAAGAATATAACAAAAGATATAAAAAGGAGATAACATGTGCAAAACTACAAAATGTAGAAAGACAGATTGCAAAGAAAAGTAAGCCAAACCCCCCAAAATGTTTTAAATATATTATGGCAAAATGATCAGATCTGAGCATGTAGGCCCCTTAAAGGATGTCTTTGGGATGGTAACTGGGCATAAACAAAGGACGGAGTTACTGAACACTTTTTTTTTAGGTCTGTGTACACAAAGGAAAATGGCAGAGCTGAAGTCAAAATTCATTATAGCAATATCACTGCCTTAAATGAGTCACAATGGCTCAAAATTGAAATGATTGAGAAACAGTTGAGCAAAATTAAAGTTGACAAAGCAGCAAGACCTGACGGATTACATCCACGTGTCCTCAAAGAGCTGAGCTCAGTTATTTCAAAACCATTAAATTAGTAAGGCCAATGTGGTTTCTATTTTCAAAACGGGTGCAAAGTCATTACCAGGTAACTACAGACTGGTTATTTTAACTTCCATAGTTGGAAAGGTCCTAGTGAGTTTGATAAAGAACCACATAAAGGAGTTTCTGCTAGAAAATAATATTATAAGTGATAGTCAGCATGGCTTCAAGAAAGACAGAAGTTGTCAAACAAAATTACTCTCTTTTTATGAGGAAGTAAGTAAACACATAGTCTCAACCTGACCAACCAGGTAACTATGTAACATTTTTTACAACAGGGTCAACAGTCAGACGGGGACATTTTCCAACAACTGGACATTTTCTCATTTTCTGAGAACTGATTTGCAACATAAAGCTATCATAATTTTTCATCCTACATGTCCAGTGCACATAATATGGTTGTCTTTTCTAGCACCTTACACTTTGACCAGAGATCTCCAACTATTTATTATTTGGAAAGCATTTATAAAAAAACAAAAAAAAAACAAGACAATTTCTGCCTCTAAAATAGTTTATTACCATAGGAAGTGGTTTTCTTAGAAGTAACATAAAACTCATATTTAAACAGAATGTAGGGAAAAATAATAATCTTACAATCTTAATTATAACCTGCATATATGTACTGATTTTGTTGTAATTGAAAGAGCAGAGCCCCTGATCCCTCCACACATGGCCTCAAGTCAGTCCCACCCCACCATCTTTATCCTTCTTTCTTCTTCTGTCCAATCTCGCACTGCGCAGGCATGAGATCGGGTGATGTGGGCTACTGTAAATACATTAAAAAAATTGTGCCGAAAAAGCCCCTTCTGTGCAGCCCAAAACCTTCTAGGATAAATAACATATGTATACCAGGAGGCTCTCCACTCCTACTCAACAGACGGCTTTAAGTTTTTAGGCTAACAAGGTGTATGCAAAACAATCAAGCCTGGATTATTTTAGTGTGCTGCTCTGCTTCAGATTTCAGGAAGCTAGTATGGAGAAAACTTTAGGTATATAATATAAATTTTTAAATTTTTAGTTAGTTGTATAAAGATGTCATCTAAATTAAAAAAAAAATTATTCACTCAAAAAATATAATTATTCAGCCAAATCAAACCTAGAACTTTAGGCAGGGAAATTATACAATCAACTTTTTTTTTTTTTTTAAATTTTGGATTGGATATTCCCAATCATAATTACAGGATGTTGTAAAAAATTGCTTTCCCAGTCCATTATCCTTTTGGTTTGGTGGTAATATGTTTCTTGAAGTCTGGAAGGTGTAGGCAGACAATGTACCAGGTGTTTTTTTTTGTACAAATGTCACTTTTATGTTACAGATTTTTATGTAGATGAACTAGGTTTTTGTAGTGCATTGCTTAAGCTATTTGTTGCTATGGACAAACACTAAAAATGTATGTTTCACAAGGAGTGTAAAATGTGGGTTTACAAGCTTGGTGAAGTAGCTTTCAGGAAGTTTCCACTTCAACTTGTTCATCTTTGTATTCTTTTGAAGATTATTTCCACCTTCCTCCTAGAATTCCTTTGCTAGATCTTGGACCCTTGGAGCTATAAAATAAACAAAAAGTATGAAGTATAAAAATGTCACAGTTTTATTTCACAATGCAATTCTTATTCTTATTTTATAAAGTATTATGTTCTTTAAGTATTTATATTCTTTTTAAGTATTATATTCTTTATAAATTAGAACTATCAGAATATAATTTGAATGTATGAATGTGGCATATTGCACCAAAGTAAAATTTACTGCACTCAAACCTCATGCTGACCAAAAACAACTAATTAAAAATGCTCAACTATGCCCACTTTATTTCAAAGGCAGAATTACACCCATGCCACCAGGAGAGAATAAGTTGGGCTGATGACTCCTCTACTCCGATAACCGGCTCAGGGCTGATATTGGACGAGATTCTTGTGTGTGTACAGTGCTCGTCGTCCATCATCCAAACGACCATCTTGGCAGATCCACGAACGATGGATGACGAACAATCGTAATGGAAGTGAAGGGGAGAGAGTGCAGCAGGTTGCTGCACCGTCATTCTCCCCCTCCCCACTCCATAGTGCAGAAAGGTGCTGTATGTACAGAGCTTGTTCATGCAATCTCCAGTCATTGGTCATTGGAAAGGATCATGAAAGATCCATTACAATGACAATTATTGTGTGTACATAGCCTAAGTAGCAAACACATTTTAAGTAGTTAGAATACAAAAGAAACTATTCAATGGCGTTGAATTAGTAAAACTAATTTAACAATGAAAATAATTATTGGATAAAATAACTTACCTTTTACTGTTGAGACAATCAATGATAGGAACATAAGTGGAAAGATAGAAAAGACAGGTATGGGGGAGGAAAAAAGAATAAAAGAGAAGAAAAAAGGCATTAAATTTGCAAAATATTCATAGGTCATCAATTTTCGTCATTCAAATTACTAGTAAAAAAAGGCTAAAGTACACTGGAACAAAATATCAAATTTGATGTACTAACTTTGAATTGAAAATGCAAAAACTAGTTTTTTTGTACCTTGATAGTTAGTGTTAGGGTCTTGGTTGTGATCAATATTAAGATACTTTTTTAGAGTTTTCATGCTTTCCCAATATTTGCATGAGTTTAATCTAATTGAAAACAGATAACCTGAGAAGTATAAGCTCTATAGACATATAGATATATATAAGACCAGGGTTCTATTCACTTTCCAAATACATTTATATTCCATTTAGGCTGTGAAGTAATATGTTAGTGTGTAATACTGTATGTTAGGAACATAAGGAGACATATCCATTACAGGGAGGAGAGAAGCCCATACATTTGTTTCCCTTTTAAAGGGCTTACACCTGTTATATTCCTGCTGCAACTACGTCCCCTGTCCCTTTGATTGCTAGCATGGTCCAAGGAAGATAAGAAGACTGTGACTGGCCATGTCATCATGTAAATGACCTAGATTGGCCACATGTTTCAGAATAACCACCTACGCCCAATCCACAAAACTGGAAAACAGGTATAAGAGCCAGAGGATGCCATACCATCTAGAGTTCTAGAGAGCGGTCGGGTAGGTGTGTGTTACAGTGTGTGTGGCAATGTATGTGTGTTTTTAAATGTATGTATGTAACTGGCACTGTGGGAGTTTTGGTGGGGCACCATTGATTTCTAATTATGCTGCTGGCACCATATAAAGTTAGTAAAATAATACATATATTAGTTTATACTTTAAAACTGCTTACAGTTTCTGGTGGTCAGTGACTCGATTTATCAGAACATTAATCTGCAAGAAGGAAATACATTGGTTTAAATATATTACATAGTTACATAGTTAGATTGAAAAAAAGACATAAGCCCATCAAGTACAACCGCTAGGGAAATAAACATATCCCAGATAAAAAACCTAAAGACTAAAGAGATTAAATTTCTTTCCTCTAGATGCGAGAGTACCCCTTGTCCTTTGTAATGACCCTAAAGTGAATAAATGAGAAAAGAGTTCTCTATATGGACCATTTATATATTTATATAGTGTGATCATACCCTCCTTCAAACATCTTGTTCAAAGGAGAATAGATTCAGCTCAGCTAATCTCTCCTCATAGTTGAGCTCCTCCATTTTTCTTTTTATTAGTTTAGTTGCCCTTCTCTGCACTCTCTCCAATTCCACAATGTCATTTTTGTGAACTGGTGCCCAAAACTGGACTGCATTTTCCAGATGAGGTCTGAAGAATGCTTTCTACAGGGATAGGATTATGTCTCCATCTCTGCAGTCTATTCTTATTTCAATACAAGAAAGTACCGTTCTAGCTTTGAATATTGCAGCTTGGAATTGCATGCTATTATTCTGCTCGATATATATACATGCTATGATTTACCAAAACCCTCAGATTCTTTTCCAATTTTTTAAATCCCCCAGATGTATTTCCCCTAGACAGTATGAACTATACATGTTGGTGCATAACTTTCATCAATATTCATCAATAAAAAATTTCATTTTCCACTTGGCTGGCCAATCAAACAGTACATCAAGGTCTGCTTGTAGATTATAGACATCATGTATGAACATAATTCCATTACATAGTTTGGTGTCATCTGTATCCATCTCTATCCATTTACAGATTACATTTTCCAAACCTATAAACCCTACGTTGCATATTACCCATCTTTGGGGTACTGTGTCAAATGCTTTTGCCAAGTCCAAGTACACTATATCAACTGTTACTCCACTGTCTACCTGTTTACTTACTTCCTCA
>NC_092858.1:113808510-113810388 GCF_032062135.1 Pyxicephalus adspersus
TTTTTTTATAATTTTCAAATGATGAAGGCGATCCCTCATTTTTTTATTTTTGGAATGCCCTTTTCTTATGCTTTATGGCTTTTTTAACATTAGCTGTGAGCCTTATTATCTGAAACATTAGCTTAAACTTATTACCCATTGGAATATATTTTGCAGTCTGTTTGTGTGGAGCAGACTTCAAACATTCCCATTTCTGTTCTGTGTCCTTTGAGGACAATATTCCCTCTCAGTATATATCATGGAGAGTTGTCCATAATAATGGAAAATGTACTTTCCTAAAATTAAAGGTTTTTATCCTTCTTGTTTTTGCTTCCTGTTTATAATATTCATTAAATGAAACTATGTTATGGTGACTGCCACTCATATTTTCTTTTAAATGTAATTTTTTTATAGGCTGTGTGTAGTTTGAAAAAACTAGGTCCAGCAGAGTATAATTTCTAGTTGGGGCTTCTAAAAACTGTACCATACATTTATCTTGTATTAAATTCATAAATTTGTCGGGGTAGGTAACATACAGACAGACAACACCACTTTCTGATTTTACTCTCTCTTTCCTAAAGAGGGTGTAGCCAGGAATGTTAACAGAACGATACACCCATTCTATTTAGTTGCAAATCATCTCTGGCATATAGGTTGTACCCAAATGGAAAGTCAGCCCAGTGCTCTAAGAATCCTAAACCCTGCATTTTACACCAGAGCTTAAGCCTGTTTAGCTGTCTAAGCTCCTGCTGCCTTTCCTGTGTTAATAATGCCAGAGAGTATAAACTTGGAGGTAATTCCCTTCAACTTGACACCTTCTAAAAACCTATTTTTAAGGATCCTTCATCTTCCATATATCCTGTCATTGGTTCCAACATAGACCAAACTAGCTGGGTCATGCCCAGCCTCTCCTAGTAATTTGTCCACTCGGTCCACCACCTGCTGAACCCTGTATTAAACACCATTACATTTATTAGGGAGGTAGTGATCAAATGATTCTGGCACAGAGCACTTACCTCATACTTCTGCATTTTGAATTTTTCTTGAAGGTCAAATTTTTCAGCCTCCAGCTGATATATCCAGTCAAAGAGAGACTGAGCTGTTTTCCTTTTAAAAATAATAAAAATATACCATGAAAGTAAGCCTATGTTCGTTGGTGACAATGATTAAATTACCATAGTTCTTTACAAACATTATAATTACAACAATATTATTAATATTATTACAAATAAAATAACTAAACAATACGAATAATTGTAGGTGTGATACATAAAATAGATGTTTTCTGGTAGTTAGAGTATATAGAAAACATTATGGCTCTATTTATAAAACAGGGAATTAGATATACCCTCAAACTTCCCTCATGAGAATCTTCCAGGTTTCACGTGTCTAGGTTCATGTGTTTTAAAGACAGTAATTTATTCTCATGATGGAATGTTTAAGTGAATGTGAGATTTCCTTTTTTAACAAAAAAGCCCTACATGTGCAATCAGAGTTACTTTTAATGTATGTAATCAGAATAAAATAGCTGTTTTTTGCATTTTTCAAAAAGGTCACATGACCACCACAAAAGTGTATTTAGGTCTGCAGGGCTGTGGGTTGGGGGAAGACATAGCTGCTCCTGAATTTCTGGTTCTTTTAATAGGAAGGAGGGCCCGGCCACAGTTTTGTCCTTTTTAGGCGTAGTCATTGATACTAGGCCAATAGAGTTTATGTTGTAAGGGCAAGCTGAAGGCCTTAAGGTCACCAAAAGATACAATTGCAGCAGCTGCAGTCCCTGCTCGGTTCACATCCCAGTAGTAAATAACAGATTTGCTGATGCTTTATCTTGTTTACAGTGGATAGTGTTCTGTGAGTTTGCGCCAGAGATGGGAAGCAGAGGATAGCCTTGCCCGGAGG